>NC_057803.1:300687483-300699303 GCF_018294505.1 Triticum aestivum | reverse complement strand
GTGACGGCGATGATGGGCGGCGGGGGCGCCGAGGGCGGCGCGCGATGGGCGACGGCGCGACGGCGGCGGTGTCGCGCGAAGAAGTTGGAGAAGATGTGGTGGTCGATGAAACTGAATTTTTCGTCAGTGCCATATATATAGGAGGGGCCTTTAGTGCCGGTTGGAGCCACAAACCGGTACTAAAGGCCAATTTTCGCCAGGCCAAGGGACGGGAAACGACCCCTTTAGTACCGGTTCATGCCACGAGCCGGTACTAAAGGCCCACTCATTAGTACCGGTTGGAGCCACCAACCGGTACTAATGGTTGTGCGCTGCCACCAGCGGTGCACAATGTTTAGTCTCACCTCGCCGAGCGAAGGGCAGCCGCACTGGTTTATAAACCCAGCTGCGGCTGCTCCTTCGAACTTCTCTATATAGCAGGCTTCTGGGCCTAACTATGGCGCGCTGCCCTGTGAGCCTGCTGGCCCTTTCGGGCCTGCATTTGCACACCCTAGGTCTGGCAGGCCCACTGGGCAGGGCCCCAACAAATTTTTTATATAGTTTTTTCTTTATTGCATTATTTATTTTCTTCTATTTATTTTTGAGTAATTTTTTTATATAGTTTTTTTTCTTTTCTGCATTATTTATTTTCTTCTATTTATTTTTGAGTAATTTTTTATATAGTTTTTTCTTTTCTGCTTTATTTATTTTCTTCTATTTATTTCTGAGTAGTTTTTTTTTCTGTATGTAGTTTCTTTGTGACCCTCTCTACTATTTCGCACATGCTATGATGATACCATGCCAAGTTTCAACATTTTCAGAGTTCATTTTGTAGTGATTTTCAATTTCACGGTCATTTAGCTCTCTAAACAAATAGGTAAATGACTGAAAACAGCAAATGATGTCAGAACATTTTGGAAATTGATGATGTCGCTTTGAATGCTGCATACTAAACGCAAAAGAAGTCGGGATTTCAAATAAGTATAAAAAACATTGAAGTGCCCGTGGAACAGATGAGTTCTCGTCCGAAACCCTGATACTCCAAAAGACATTGTCCAGTTTGTACACGAAGTGCGTCCAGTTTTGCCGTAACCCTCTCTACTCTTTCGCACATGCTATGCGGGTGAAATGATGATACCATGCCAATTTTCAACATTTTCAGAGTTCATTTTGTAGTGATTTTCAATTTCACGGTCATTTAGCTCTCTAAACAAATCGGTAAATGACTGAAAAACAACAAATGATGTTAGAACGTGTTGGAAATTGATGGCGTTGCTTCGAATGCTGCATACTGAACACAAAAGAAGTCTGGATTTCAAATAAGTATAAAAAACATTGAAGTGCCTGTGTAACAGATGAGTTCTCATCTGAAACCCTGATACTCTAAAAAACATTATCCAGTTTGTACACGAAGTGCGTCCAGTTTTTGCCGTGACCCTCTCTACCCTTTTGCACATGCTATGCGGGTGAAATGATGATACCATGCCAAGTTTCAACATTTTCAGAGTTCATTTTGTAGTGATTTTCAATTTCAGGTCATTTAGCTCTCTAAACAAATCGGTAAATGACTGAAAAACAGAAAATGATGTCAGAACGTGTTGCAAATTGATGACGTCGCTTTGAATGCTCCATACTGAACGCAAAAGAAGTCAGGATTTCAAATAAGTTTAAAAAACATTGAAGTGCCTGTGTAACAGATGAGTTCTCGTCCAAAACCCTGATACTCCGAAAGAGATTGTCCAGTTTGTACACGAAGTGCGTCCAGTTTTTGCCGTGACACCCTCTACTCTTTTGCACATTCTATGCGGGTGAAATGATGATACCATGCTAAATTTCAACATTTTTAGAGTTCATTTTGTAGTGATTTTCAATTTCACGGTCATTTAGCTCTCTAAACAAATCAGTAAATTACTGAAAACAGCAAATGATGTCAGAACATGTTGGAAATTCATGACGTCGCTTTGAATGCTGCATACTGAACACAAGAAGTCTGGAGTTCAAATAAGTTATTAAAAATAAAAAAGAGGTGCAATGCTGGTTAATTAGCTTCAAGCCTTTAGGAATAGTGTAGACTGCACTGCACATAGCTCCATGCAATCTATGCTATTCCGAAAGGCTTGAAGCTAAGCAACGTGTAGGTGAGCATTGCGCCTCTCCTTCATCGTCTCTGCACTCACGGCTTAGAAACCGCTCATACTGCCTCTCTCTTGGCGAGGTGGGACTAAAAATCAGCTTACTAAGAAACTCTAGTACCGGTTCATGCCATGAACCGGTACTAAAGGTCTTCGTGGGGGCCCCAGCCTAGCCACATCCTGACACAGCCTCATTAGTACCGGTTCGTGGCATGAACCGGTACTAAAGGTTGCCCACGAACCGGTACTAATGATGTCTGCCCGCCTAGCCGTTGGAACCCCGCACTAATGGACACATTAGTGCCAGCTCAAATTCAAACCGCACTAATGTGCTTCACATTTGACCCTTTTTCTACTAGTGGTGCATCAGCCACTGGAAGGTCGCTCCAGCGTTACGCAGCCCGAATGGCATGCAGGTCTAGCAGTACACCCCGCACGGTGTTAAGAAAGTCGTCTTCTCTACGTCCTCCACTGCCATCTTGATCTGGTGGTAACCTGAGAAAGCATCTAGGAAACACAGCAAGTCGCACTCGGCGGTGGAGTCAACAATCTGATCAATGCATGGGAGTGGGAACGGGTCTTGAGGGCAGACCTTGTTGAGGTTAGTGAAGTCAACGCACATGCGCTCCTTCCCGTATTTCTTGGGCACGACCACTGTGTTCGCCAGCCACTCCGGGTACCAAACCTCGCGGATGACACCGTCATCTTGCAGCTTGCGGGTCTGCTAGACGATAAAGGACTGCTTCTCTGCGGACTGTCGCCGCGCCTTCTGCTTCACCGGGCGCACATTCGGGCACACCCTTAGGTGATGTTCGATTATTTCCCTTGGGACCCCAAGTTGCTGCTTGGGCTCCCAGGGGAATACCTCCTTATTCGCACGCAGGAAGTTCACCAACGCCTCTTCTTGGTTCAGGGCAAGGTCGGAACCTATGGTGAAGGTGGCTCCTGAGGCCCCATCCTTGTCGACCGGCACCTGCTTCATCTTGGCCCGATCTTGGGAGAACAATTGCTTCTTCTTCGCCGGCGCAGCCCCTGGGTCCCAGGTGCTGCTTCACTTGCAGGGTGCACCATGGACCTGAAGGCGAGCTTGAGGGCCAGCATGACCTCCTTGGTGTCTCCAACCACGGTGAGGACGTCGTTGCTCCCCGGCATCTTCATGAGGTTGTATGCAGGGTGGGTTGCTGCCATGAACTGTGGCAAGGCTAGGTACCTGATGATGGCGTTGTGTGGGAGGCCAATGCGAGCGATATTGAAGTCGATAAGCTCAGTGCGGTAGTTGTCGCGAGTACCGAAGGTGACTGGGAGGCGGATCTGCCATAGGGGGCTGGTGGAACCGCCGCCAACTCCGGAGAAGGGCTTGGTGTGACGGAGCCAGCCATGCGGTACGTGGAGCAAGCCAAAAGCTTCCACTTAGAGCATGTTGAGGCCACCCCCGCCGTCGATGAGGGCTTGGTTACCGCCACATTGCAGATGGTGGGTGTGCAAAGCATCAGGAGCGCGCCTGAGCCAACGGCGATCACTGGATGGTCCCCTGAGTCGAAGGTGAGGTCGGCCTTCGGCGCCACTCATCCCGGGGAGGTCCCTACTGCAGAGAGGTGGCACCCATTAGGTGGAAGAAGTGCTTGACATGGCGATCTGAGGCTAGTGCTTGCAAGCCGCCGAGAATGGCTGCAACCGCGCAGCTCTTCCCAGGAGGCCACCAAGGATCCTAGCAGGCTGAGAAGCCAGGCGCACGGCACGCCGGCTAGGGCCATGGGAAACCAGTTGGCCATGGCCCTGTCATCTCCTCCAGCTTCCCGAACGGCCTCCTTGTACACCAGTAGGAAGGCTACAAGATCTGTAAGGCGGGGGTGAAGGCCCGGAGGCCCATGGCGCCTCCGTGCGCGCCCGTCGATCCAACCGGTGTGGTGGCGCCTACCATGAGGGCCGAATAGAGAGACAAAGCAGGCGGAGGGGCAGAACAAATGGAGAGGCGGAGCTCCGGCGCACCCCTACCTGGTGCGCCAAATGTCGGATTACAGGTTCCTGCAAACCCTTGAGAGGTTCGAACTCTGGGGTGTGCATGAAGAACACTCTCTCCCCGACTTGGTTGCTCAATGATTCCACGGCCTAGCTCGACGAACCCAAAGGACAAGAGACACATGGGTTTATACTGGTTCGGGCCACCTTGCGGTGTAATACCCTACTCCAGTTTGTGGGTGGATTGCCTGGAGGGGCTGAGGATGAACTAGTACTGTGGATGGGCAGCCTAAGGAGGTGAGGTGTTCTTGAGCTCGATGAGCTGGTAATTGAGAGGGTGATCTCAATGTTCCGTCCCCTTCTAAAGTGGTGGCTAGGTCCTATTTATAGTGGCCTTGGTGCTCTTCCCAAATGTTTAGGCGGGAAGGGATCCCACAACGCCCAAGTTTGAAGGGGGGCAACTAGTACAAGCAATCTTCACAAAAGAAGTCTTCGCCTGCCAAAGGCTCTGGTGGTGTCACATCCCTAGCTTGTGGTACTACCTAGTGTTTGCATCTTCCTTGCATCATGTTTAACTTTCATGGAAATTTGAAATGGGGATGTTCAAACCCTAGCATCAAAAGGAATTCAAATAGGTTCACCTAAAATCTTTTCCAATGATTTCAAAATGCCGTTTAAAAATGCTCACAATTTCTTGATCAAGGTGGAAGCATCTACCAAAAATGGTTCACGTTTCTACAGGACATATTTGGACCTTGAATTAATTCAAACATATCTGAATTGGAACTATTTAAATTCTGTATATATTTTAGGTGCTACGAAAATGTTGGAAATTGTTAAGGGTCACTGGAATGATTCATAAAGCACCCCTAATTATTTCTAGGATTTTATCAAATGGTTTAGTATTTTACTAAATCAAAACAAAACAGAAACAATTTAGAAAAAGGGAAAGAAACCTAGTTGGCTTACCTGGCGGCCCAGTTGGCTGGCCCAGCCCAGCAGCCTCCCCTGCCAGTCATCCATGTCCTTGCGCCAGGAGGACAGGGGCGTGTTGGGAGATCGCGCGGGCACGTGCCGTGCCACCTCCACCCTGCCTGCTTCACCCCACTCCCCCCCGACGGCCTAGACGGCCCTAGAGAGGCCACGGTACCCCCGCAAACCCCCCCGAGCTCTCTCCTCTCCCCTGTCGCTACCTCTCTCGCACCCGAGTGCACCCGTCGCCGCCACTCGCTGGCACCGCGCTCTCCGGCCACCTCTAGCCCTGTCGCCGTGTCCGGGAGGTCTGCTACAACCTCCTCTTCGTCCCCGACGAGCCACGCATCGCCGGAAGTAGTGGAGACTCGCCATCAAGCTCGACCCCGCTGCCTCTGCACCGAGATCGCCGGCAACGCCACGTCGCCGTCCGGCCTCCCCCGAGCCAGATGACCTGCTCATCGACCTCACTGTGAGCACTCGAGTCTTTTCCCCCTAACGCCATGCCTGAGTTCGCACCGTAGCCATCGATTCCATGTTAAACGAATCACATCGCCGCCCGAGCTCACCTGTGATGAGGCACCGGTGACCAAATGGTCTCGTGCATATGCCTGTTGGCCTTGTGAGCGCTTTTAGAACCCGTAGGTGCTAACTGCTGAACCTCCCGCCCGTTGCATCGTCGGTTTCGTCGACGCCTAAGCTCTGGCCGCCACCGAGGTCAACGCCGTGCTCAACTCCGGCCGCCTTGCACCCTCCCACTGCCACCGCTGGATGCGCACGCACCCCAGCTCACTATAGAACCCAACTGTGTCGCAAAAGCCGTGCCCTGTGTGCGATTTCGGAGCCACCCCGCTGCTGCGGCACCTCTCCGGTGAGTTAACCCCGGTTAAACGCCGGCCTAGCTACAGATTAGGCGCTAAACTAATAGCCTTATGTCACTGACAAATGGGCACCGCGCCCTTAATTAATCAGAGGTTTATCTCCCTACTTAGATTAAGCTAATGCCCGTGGCCCCACCAGTCAGTTTGACTTGGCCACGTCAGCACTGACCCGGTCCCATGTGTCAGCCTATGTAGCTGACTCTGTGTCACTAACCTATGGGCCTACTGGTCAGGTTTGACCTGGACCACTCTGTTGTCCTGCTGACATCACCATGACGCTTTGCTAACGTAGTAATGTTCTTTGCATTTTAAATAAATCTAAATGATTTATTTATTTGCAAAAAATAACCTAAACTTTGAAAAATCAAAGAATTTGAACCGTAACTCCAAATGAATTAATTTATATTTGAAAAATTATCAGAAAAATCCAACCTATCCATCTGTACCATTTTCATGCATGTTTGAGCAAGTTAACCTCACTGTTTAGGATGAAACATGATTATGGAAAATTTCATAATAGGTTTGGAGTTGGAATTTGATGTAGTTTTGAATTCCACTTTAATTAAAATGACTTTCTGTTGCATTAGCCCAAATCACAGCATATTGCCATGTCACGATCATGCATCATATTGTTGCATTGCATTGATTATGTTCTTTCTCTGTTGCCAGTGTTTGTCCCCTCTTAGTAGATGTTGTTCCCACGATGTGATCGCTGACACCGATGAAGAGCTATATTAACTTCAGAAGTGTCAGGCAAGCAAAACCCCCTTGTTCATTCCGATACAATCCCACTCTCTTGGTCCTGCTCTCTTTTACTGCATTAGGACAACAACGATTCAATGGTTATATGTTGCGGTAGTTGAACCCGTTTCCTTTACATGACATGTCATTGCCACAGTAAATAGATGAAACCCACTAGCATGAGTAGGAGTTGTTTTGTGCCCTGATGTGCCTACTCATTCATGCTTGTTTTCGTGCCTGCTAGTGCTTAGAGTGGAGTCGGGTCTGATTCATCGTGATGAATTGGGAAGTTGTGAACATGTCCTACAACTGAGAGCTAAGTGTGTGAACACGATTTGGTAAAGGTAGCGGTGAGAGGCCATGTAGGAGTACATGGTGGGTTGTCTCATTGAAACCGTCCATGAACTGAGTTCCGTGTTCGTGATCCATGAACAGCTACTACCACACATTGGGATCCTTAATTGACTCTCTCGACTTATTAACCGCCCTTGTTCTCTGTCTAGGAGTTGCAAGTAGTATCTGGTGTTTGTAGGACATGTGTTGGGGGCTGTGCGTAGCGCTGACCCTAGGGGTGGGCTATGATGTGGTAGAGACATGAGGCACGGTGTACCGAGACGCCCGTTTGGTGCCTCGAGAACCCTGCTCTCATCGTTTGGGGCCGTGAGTGACACCCCGGCCGGATCTCCTTGCGGATGGAACCCGAATAGGCAATAAACCTAGACTAGAGACTTGTGTGGTTAGTCAAGTCGTGGCCGACTCCCTCGCCAGGCTTCTGCTTGGAAGTTGCTAAGATACATAACGTGTACATGGTGGTAAGTGGCGAGAGCGTGTGTGAAGAAGTACACCCCTACAGGGTTAGCATTATCTATTCGAATAGCCGCGTCCATGGCAAAGGACTTCTAGGTTGCCTATACAGTTCATAGACAAGTGAAGTGGATACTATAAAATGCACAAGATAAGCGTGAGTGCTATGGATGTCGTTCTCGTAGGTAGGCGGGAGCGGATACATAGTGGTGTATTGATATAGTGAATATATGGACTCGTGTGCGCCACCTCAAAAGAGTTACTTGCAGTCGTAGTAGAGGATAGCCACTGAGTCAAAGCTGGCTTGCTGGAGTTATACTCCACCACCCCCTTTGTTGATGCTAATGCATATGTAGTTAGTTCTGATGTAAGTCTTGTTGGGTACATGTGTACTCACGTTTTCTTAATTTATGTTTTTGCTGAGAGACTTTAGTCCCGCTAGTAGTTCCGCGTGGACTTCGACGTTTAGCTTGTTACCTCAACTACGATCTTGTGCCCTCGACAAGGTCTTGTAGATAGTCAGGCTTCTCAGCCTTTTTCATTTGTAGTTGTCTGTACTCAAACAAGTTAAGCTTCTGCATGTGCTTATTTCTTGTATGACTTGAATGCTGGGTCATGAGACCCATGTTTGTAATATCTGGATCCTCGGAGCCTAGTGAATAAATACTTTGAGTTGTAGAGTTTTGTTGTGATGCCATGTTGTATTTGCACATATCGAGCATATTGTGTGTATGTTATTGAAATGCTTGGTATGTGTGGGTTCCGACAACCGAGTTGTTTATTCTTGGTAGCCTCTCTTATCGGGAAATGTCTCCTAGTGCTTCCACTGAGCCATGGTAGCTTGCTACTGCTCCGGAATACTTAGGCTGGCCGGCATGTGTCCTTCTTCGTTCCTGTGTCTGTCCCTTCCGGGAAATGTCATGTGTTGTTCCTTTAAGTCCTTGTAGCTTGCTACGACTTGGGTTCATACGTTGATGACCGACACATTCGTTGATGGGTCATGTATGCCTGTCCCTGTAAGTTAGTGTGTAACGCCCTCGATGCGGCTATATCTCCTACGTGTCAAAGAATGACTTAGAGGCATAACCGCATTGAAAGCAATCTCGCAAGTAAGGCAATCTTCACAACATCCCATGTAATATGAATAATAAAAGGGGAAGGTACATAGTTGGCTTACACTCGCCACGTCAAACAAAGTACATAAATAGCATTACATCATCCAATCACTCATGGCCCGACTACGGTGCCAAAATAAAAGACCAACCCAACATGCGACACGGTCCCGATCGCCCCAACTGGGCACCACTACTGATCATCAGGGAAAGACACGTAGTATCGGCGTGAGTCCTCGTCGAACTCCCACTTGAGCTCAAGCGCGTCATTTGGAATGGTGTCATCAGGCCCTGCATTTGGAAGTAATCTGTGAGCCACAGGGACTCAGCAATCTCGCACCCTCGCGGTCAAGACTATTTAGGCTTATAGGTAAGGCAAGGTAATATGTGGAGCTGCAGCAAGCGACTAGCATATATGGTGGCTAACCTGTTCGCAAAAGAGATCGAGAAGAGAAGGCAAAGCGCGAACGACGAACTAGAGAACATCCTGCGACAAGCATTACTCCAACACCGTGTTCACTTCCCAGACTCCGCCGAGAAGAGACCATCACGGCAACTCACACAGTTGATTCATTTTAATTAAGTTAAGGTTCAAGTTATCTACAACCGGACATTAAAAAATTCCCATCTGCCCATAACCGCGGGCACGGCTTTCAAAAGTTCAAATCCCTGCAGGGGAGTCCCAACTTAGCCCATGACAAGCTCTCATGGTCAACGAAGGATATACCTTCTCCCGAGGCATTCCGATCAGACTCAGTATCCCAGTTCTACAAGACACTTGGACAAGTTAAAACAAATCCAGCAACACCGCCCGAATGTGCCGACAAATCCCGATAGGAGCTGCACATATCTCGTTCTCAAGGCACACTCAGATTGTCCAAGGTACGGGTAGGCCAGCCCAGAGTTGCCCCTGGTGGCCACCGGCAGCTGACAGGTGGACCAACACTCAGAGGAGCACTGGCCCGGGGGGTTTAAATAAGATGACCCTTGGGCTCCGGAAACCCAAAGGAAAAAGAGGCTAGGTGGAAAATGGTAAAACCAAAGTTGGGCATTGCTGGAAGAGTTTTATTCAAGGCGAACTGTCAAGGGGTTCCCATTATTACCCAACCGCGTAAGGAACGCAAAATCCGGAAACATAACACCGATATGACGAAAACTAGGGCGGCAAGAGTGGAACAAAACACTAGGCAAAAAGGCCGAGCCTTCCACCCTTTACCAAGTATATGGATGCATTAAGATAACAAGGCAATATGATGATATCCCAACAAAAAAATAATATTCCAACAAGGAACGGTCTCCAATCTTCACCTGCAACTAGCAATGCTATAAGAGGGGCTGAGCAAAGCGGCAACATAGCCAATCAACGGTTTGCTAGGACATGGTGGTTTATAGGTTTGACATGTCAATTTGGGAGGCATGATAAGCAAGTGGTAGGCATCGTAGCATAGGCATAGCAAAAGAGCGAGCATCTAGCAAAGCAAAGATAGAAGTGATTTCAAGGGTATGATCATCTTGCCTGCAAAGTTGTCAGAGTTGACTGGATCCTCGAAAGCAAACTCAACGGGCTCCTCATTAGCGAACTCTTCTCCCGGCTCTACCCAAACAAGACAAACAAGCAAGGGGAACACAATAAACCACGTGCAAAGCTCAAACAACATGATGCAAACATGGTATGCTATGCGGGATGCGAAATGTGATGCATATGCAAGATTTGACAAGAGATGAATGAACCTGGCCTCAACTTGGAAATCCAAGTGTGCCACTGGAAAGGTGAGGTGATTTCGGTTGAAATCGATATAAAGAACACCGGAAACGGATGCACGGTTTGGAAATGGCAAGCAATTCAAATATGGCACCAGCCTGCGATAAACATCAAGTAGCCATCTAAATGCAACAAGACAAACATGCTACAACACCCAAACATGGCAACAAAATACATGAAAGGGATCCACTCATGATGCTTGACAAAAGAGGAACACTGAGCTACGGCCAATTCATCCATTAACAGGTTCAAACAAGCATGGCAAAAGTGCAATTGGTTAACAGATTTCAGACTTAGTGAAATTAACACTTGTCTGGAATTTCAGATCAGGTAGCACACTTTGGAGCAAGAAATCTATATGCTATAGGACCTTCACATGGCAAAGTAAAGCATGGTCTGGAGCTACTCAAAGAGCTTAACAAAAGACCCATAGTGACCTTGAGCCAAAAGGGATCAGAACATACAATTGCAAGCATGTGAACATGGCAAAAACATAATCAGATCACAGACTTAGTGAAAAACTGGAGCATGGAAAACAGATATCAAGTAGGCATGTTTACGAGCTCGATGCACTCACTACAGAGCAAGGCATGACAATATAAGCATGCGCCCATCAAGAATACACATTAGAAAAGCTGGACATGGCAAGAACAATAACATAGCATGCACGGATCAACTACAACATCCTCGGCAAAATCGCTAACCAGTAGACAATCTGCCCAGATTCACGAAATAGCAAAAGTTGAGCTCGATTGACTCAAGCTAGGGTGCTCCATAATTGCAAACAAATACATGGATGGATAGAGCACTACAAGATTAACAAATCATCCTTACTGATCATCCTCAAAAGAGGCACGGATCACTAGGAAACAACATGAACATATGGCATATTGCTAAGTCCCTGAAATCAGCATTAACGAATGCACCACTTTGCAAGCTTGTGCTAGTTACCACACACATCACAAAAATACATGGATGGCACCATTGGAAAGATGACAAAGCATATAACAAAACATATGTAGAGCTCAGGGGCATATCATGCACACAATAATAATGGCAAAAATGACAAATAGCTATTTGGAGCAGCAGATCTGACAATTATCCCAAATAGCACTCTTCCAACAACATTTCGGGCATCAAGATGAACTCAAATGAAAATGATTCAATGATATGAAATGATGTACTCTCTGAGCCGAACATTTTGATATGCTACACGCCCAAAACGGATCTACGGATGCAAAGTTACGACACGATGAACATGGCAATAAAATTAGGGTTTCGGGAGGAAAGTCAACCGAGTTTTGGATCTGGATCTGGATCCGGTTACTGTTCACGTGCGCTTCCCGAGGTTCGCCTGAGAACTCGAGGTCGCCGGAGGAAGAGTCGGCCGGAGTGGAGGAGGAGGCCGGAGCCGGGGTGGCCGCGGGCGTCGTCGGCGCTGGCCGCGGCAGCGAGGGGCGGCGTCGGCGGCGAGTTGC
>NC_057803.1:300681498-300687234 GCF_018294505.1 Triticum aestivum | reverse complement strand
GGCCGGGGAGGGCCCGCCGCGGGCCTCGCGGGCTGGCGGCGGAGGAGGCCGGGCGGTGCCACGTGGCGCCCCATCAGTGGCCGCGGGCGGCGGCGGACGAAATGTCCAGTGTGGCGGACATGTCCGGTGGCGGCGGATCAGGATCTTTAGGGTTTCGGGGGAAGAAGAACCGAAATTTCGGAAGGGTGGTGTATTTATAGGCATAGAGGGAGCTAGGAGTGTCCAAATGATGTGTGGTTTTCGGCCACGCGATCGTGATCGAACGCTCTAGATGATGGAGAGGGTTTTGGTTGGTTTTGGGCCAAATTGGAGGGGTGTTGGGCTGCAACACACATGAGGCCTTCTCGGTCCCTCGGTTAACCGTTGGAGCATCAAACGAAGTCCAAATGGTACGAAACTTGACAGGCGGTGTACCGGTAGTAAACCAAGGCCGCTTGGCAAGTCTCGGTACAATCCAGAAATGTTTAAACCCCACACACGAAAGAAAGGTAGAAATGACCACCGAAGGAGAATGGAGCGCCGGAATGCAAAACGGACAACGGGGAAAATGCTCGGATGCATGAGACGAACACATATGCAAATGCAATGCACATGATGACATGATATGAGATGCATGACAACGACAAAAACACACGGAGGCAAAAACCCGAACCCGAGAAAATAAAATAACTTAACGCCGGAAACGGCAAGAGTTGGATTACATATTAGGTAAATCATATCCAGGGTGTTACATTAGTGCCACTTTGGATTCATGATTAATCATGTCAGACCAGGTTCTTTATCATATGGACGCTAGCGACACTAACATATACGTGAGCCAAAAGGCGCAAACGGTCCCGGGCCAAGTAAGGTGGCACCTGTGGTAGGAATACCGTGCGCGAGGCTGCAAAGTGATATGATGTGTTACATGCTAGATCGGTGTGACTTAGGATCGGGGTGCTAACAGCTTTGGTATCAGAGCCTGACTGCCTATAGGATTACCAAGCCAAACTAGTTGTTGTTGAGTCTAGAAATGCTTTAGTTATATAAGGGAATTGATTGTGGATGGGAACATAAGGCTCTTTTTACAACTTTACCTTATGCCCTTCTGATCTGAGTCATCCTATCTTTTCTACGGGGTTAAGAAACTAGGATTTCTCTTCTTTCTATCAGGATCACGTGTTACTAATATGTAGACTCATAGGATTGATGGTTACGAGACTCATTTCAGTTCCTACTACTTCCTTGTGTTGACCGTTGATTTCGGAACCTTGATATTGTGATGTTGAGTGGTTATGCCACCATTTTACAGGATGTCTCAAATATTTTTGAGCATTTACAGCCGTTATGTTGGCTGAGTCATCCCAGGTTTCTAAATAGTCTGATGCATTTGCAAATCCCTTCTTTCCGTTCTCGTTGTCCCTTTAGTCCAGTTTAACCACACTAAATGGTGAGTTGAGGTGCTTCATTGCCTTAGTATATATGTTGGAGCTATTATAATGAACCTAGGTGTCTTAGAGGATCACATAGTAATCTAGCCATGTTTTGTATTCCCAGGGTGATGATTCTGGCCATTATTCTTGAAAGCTTCCTGTGATGCCAATTAATTAGTAGGCATTCTATTCCTGGGTTTTTGAAACCGAGATTCACTCTCCTTACCTTGTGTTGGTATTGTTTTCTAGTCCCTTTAGGATATTAGTAACCTTTGTGATAGTCCTCGAGGTCTGTGGTATATCGTTCTTCCAATACCATGAACCATTATGGATGAAGTTCTTTGAACCAAAAGATCACAACCAGAATGGTCTTGATGAGTTCTCCATTATGCATTGTGAATCTGCCAGTCGTACCTTTCAGCATGGATTATCTGGAAGAAATATGTTGAACTTGTTCAACATACTAAATCTATGCATCCGCAACTCAGGAAAACCATACGTTCCTTTGAGTTGTCCCTCTTTAGTTGTTTTCTTACCTTCGTCTTTCAATTGATAGTCAAGAATATGAGTGCAATCGTGTTTATCGATGCCTATTATTCTTGTGGTCTGTCAAGCAATTCTATTCCAGAATGACTAGGAGAAACAAACTCCAGTACCTCGTCCATCTTTGGGATTGGGTCAAAGCAGTTGTATCCCGCAAATCAAAATGCTAATCCATCTTTTGTTCTGCTCTACCTTGGAGTGTTGCCCTCTTCATCTCATGATTGTCACGAGAATTGCACCACCTCTTATGAATTCTTGACGCAGTGATACTTCTTGCCATCATTTTTAATTCCTCGTTTTTCGTGTTATTGTTACCAAATGCCGACAAGGGAATCATGATGTGTGAAATCAATACTCCTAGCAACGTTGTTGCTTGGTTGTTAATGGAAAACACTCTCATTCTTAGCATGTTGGTTACTGAGACATCCTCCTAATATTGATCGTGCTACTAGTCCATATTTCCTGGTGCACTCTTCAATCGATGGGTCAGGATTTTGTCAAACCCTTGCTCTTTTTCATCATATCGTCTTGCCTCAAAAAGCAAGATTGTTCTCGAGCTTCATAACATATCGGTGGCCCGTGATTTTCCGAATATCTTCTTGGAAGGATCACCAGGTTGTCCCCTGACAGTTATGTCGAGCTCGTGATAAAATGGTTTTCCTATGAACCACTCTTTCTCCAAGAATCTGTGTTGGATACCTTGAGCTACTTGGTTAAGCTAAACAACAACTTGGAGAGTTGGAAGATAAAAGCTTGCCTAGCTTAGTTCATTTCAAGGGATATATTTGTGTGTGTTGAAGAAAGATGATATCTTCATCAATTGGTCCATGTGATCAGTTATTTGACCTATTGTCTTATCAAAACTTTGATTGGAGTGTGGGCTATCCTCAAATCAAATTAGAACCAACGATGTTCGTAATGTTGTCTTACTCGTGGTTTTCCCTCGAGCATACTCTGTTATATCTTTTGTTCTGACCAATGCTATCACCATGTTCACATAATTGTGGAATTCCATTTATATGGAAACCTGGATGAATTGTTGTTGAGCCCATCGACAACATCCTTGTCTTCTCCAAGATTTTGTTGGACATTAAGCAAGTATTGGAAACTTTGTAAGCATTTCCTTCGTGTCCCGTTCATGAGGTATATGTTTGGATGAAAGAGGAGACTTCCTCTAATTCACGTGCACTTGATGTAAGTTGTCGTCGTGGATTCGAGAAAGATTGTTTGCTTCATCTAGAATCGTCTCAAGTTAGTCATGCATATGTGCGAAGTATTATGTGGTTTGGAGACTTGCAACCTTCATTCCATATGTATTCCCTAGCACACCAAGCCACTGACTGATTTGTTCAAGGAGAAGAAGTTCCTCCTTAAGAGCTAATCCAGACTTATGTAAGGACTTAGGTATCCTCGATGATGGTTCCCAAAAAACTCGATAGTGTTTCGTTGTAAGACTACTATGTGGCCATTCTTGTCTGGGACAGCGTGTTCACATGTGTGTAGCAGTACCAGCTCATGTTTTGGAGCTTGCTTCCATAGTGCATCTCCCGAGAATATCGCAACATCATCTCATTGAATTATGTTGCACACTTTATTTTGCAGACATGTTGAGTCTGAAGTATCTTGTTACTAACCAGATCTGAATCTTAGGTAGATATGATGGTTGGAACATTCCCATCATTCACATTTTGTTCCCAGCTTGCACCGCTATTGTGCCAATTCACCATGGGCTACCCTTCTGTTGGGGAACGTAGTAATTTCAAAAAAAATCGTACGCACACGCAAGATCATGGTGATGCATAGCAACGAGAGGGGAGAGTGTAGTCTACGTACCCTCGTAGACCAACAGCGGAAGCGTTATGACAATGTGGTTGATGTAGTCGTACATCTTCACGACCCGACCGATCAAGCACCGAAACTACAGCACCTCCGAGTTCTAGCACATGTTCAGCTCGATGACGATCCCCGGACTCCGATCCAGCAAAGTGTCGGGGAAGAGTTCCGTCAGCACGATGGTGTGGTGACGATCTTGATGTTCTACTGTCGCAGGGCTTCGCCTAAGCACCGCTACAATATTATCGAGGATTATGGTGGAAGGGGGCACCGCACACGGCTACGAGAACGATCACGATGATCAACTTGTGTGTCTATGGGGTGCCCCTTGGCCACGTATATAAAGGAGTGGAGGGGGGGAGAGGGCCGTCCCCTATGGCACGCCCTGGAGGAGTCCTACTCCCACCGGGAGTAGGATTCCCCCCTTCCAAGTAGTAGGAGTAGGAGTCAAGGCAAGGGAAGGGAGAAGAGAAGGAAGGAGGGGGCAGAGCCCCTCCCCCTAGTCCAATTCGGACTAGGCCTTGGGGGCGCCCAACCTCTCCTCTCTCTTTCCCCTAAAGCCCAATAAGGCCCATATACTCCCCGGCAAAATCCCGTAACTCTCCGGTACTCCGAAAAATAACCGAATCACTCGGAACCTTTCCGATGTCCGAATATGGTGGTCCAATATATCGATCTTTACGTCTCGACCATTTCGAGATGTCTCGTCATGTCCCCGATCTCAACTGGAATTGTGAACTCCTTCGGTACATCAAAACTCATAAACTCATAATATAACTGTCATCGAAACCTTAAGCGTGTGGACCCTACGGGTTCGAGAACAATGTAGACATGACTGAGACACATCTCCGGTCAATAACCAATAGCGGAACCTGGATGCTCATATTGGCTCCCACATATTCTACGAAGATCTTTATCGGTCAGACCGCATAACAATATACGTTGTTACCTTTGTCATCGGTATGTTACTTGCTCAAGATTCTATCATCGGTATCTCAATACCTACTTCAATCTCGTTACCGGCAAGTCTCTTTACTCATTCCGTAATACATCATCCTGCAACTAACTCATTAGTTGCAATGCTTGCAAGGCTTAAGTGATGTGCATTACCGAGAGGGCCCAGAGATACCTCTCCGACAATCGGAGTGACAAATCTTAATCTCGAAATACGCCAACCCAACAAGTACCTTCGGAGACACCTGTAGAGCACCTTTATAATCACCCAGTTACGTTGTGACGTTTGGTGGCACACAAAGTGTTCCTCCAGTAAACGGGAGTTGCATAATCTCATAGTCATAGGAACATGTATAAGTCATGAAGAAAGCAATAGCAACATACTAAAACGACCGGGTGCTAAGCTAATGGAATGGGTCATATCAATCACATCATTCTCCTAATGATGTGATCCCGTTAATCAAATGACAACACATGTCTATGGTTAGGAAACATAACCATCTTTGATTAACGAGCTAGTCAAGTAGAGTGTAACATCCCAAATTTTCAATTTGGAATGTTATACATTAGGTCATCATGCATATCATATTTTTCTCGCATTTTCCGATCCTAGAAAATTTCACGCAACTCAAGGACCCTCGGAGAGAGTTGGAAGTTTCATTATTTTCATATTTGGGATTTCTCAAATTTTGAAAATAGGATCATTTGGATTTATTTAAATTATCTTCATAAAGTTTTTCCTATAAAAAAAAATTAAGAGAGGGAATAATATGACTTTCCCAATATTTAGGAAAAATGAAGATATTATAAATAAATCAAGATTTGGTTTTGGAAGATTTATTTTGCTTAGGCAAAAATGAGCATTTTAAAAATTTATGCATGTTTGCCGTTTTTAAAGTTCATTTTGTTCGACTCATTTTTAGGAGTCGGGGAAAATTTGTTTTATTTAATTCGGAGTTCGTTTGGTATTTTTTTTAATTCGTTTTGTTTTTTT
>NC_057803.1:300673572-300681177 GCF_018294505.1 Triticum aestivum | reverse complement strand
AATAAACTAGATTGGTTTTTTTCGGTTTTCTTAATTAACGAACGTTCACCGAACCGTTCGTTTCAATGAACGCGTTCGTTGGATTCGTTCTGTTAACGAACGTCCGTTATTTAAACCGTTCGTCGTTTTTCTTTTATTCGGATTTAATCCGTTATTTTTCTGATTCGATTTCCGATCCAATTTTCAAATCTGTTTTATTTCTTGCTCGTTTATCGGAATCAGGTGATTCAAACGCCTGGGGTTTCGTAACGAAACCGCCGTTCCGACTAACCAACTTTCACAGAGTTTTGCTACTGTGAAATTTTGACCTAATTTCAGATTTCTAAACCGAGTCGTTCTCTCTCGAGTTCCGACTTTCGATGCCTTATTTGATTCGATTCTTTTGCAACCAGGGTTCTTAAGTTGAACTCTCTGGTTAGATCTTTTATTCGAGATTTCCCTGTGCATTAGATGAGTACTTATTGTATGCTTGTTGTTTGTCTGCGTTAGATTACCCGGAGTGCGCCGCTTGTTACTTTGAATCTCTAGGTCACGCGGATCATCAGCAAGGCAAGTAACACTTTGATCATATCTTTCCTACTACCCAGTTTTATTGCATTAGATCAAACCCTCAAACACTTGCATTGTTTAGGATCTAAATTAAATTGTGGGATTGGGAAGTAGAATTGAGGTAGTACCTATTACCTGTTACTTATGAAACCTTGGGAGTTACTTCTGCGTTTGCTTATTATGCTATGCTATGCCAGTAGACGTGGATTGGGTGAGTGATATCCATGACAGATGTGAGATTGATAATTTTAATGGTTTATCTAAGGTGGCAACTTAAACACACATCTGGGTGGATTGAGGCACCTGATGTCTATCAGGACTTGCCTGTTGTTTTTTTTTGGACCGCCACCCAGGCTCTAAGGGATCATAAGATATTTCAAACTGGAAACTTCCGTGTGCAGCCACATGCTACTATGGGCTCTAGCATAGTTGACTAAGCTGTGCGAACTCTTACGGGGTGGACTAGCAGATGTAGGGGATGTAGGTGTACCGGTCTACCCCACATGTAAGGTGCTAGTGCTTCTGAAAGACTATGTCTCGGTCATCCGTTTCTCAAACACCATGTAGTGCGAGAAAACAAACGGAGGCGATCGAGTCATGTGGGAAAAAGTGCGCAAACCTCTGCAGAGTAACAAACTAATCATGATTAGCCGTGTCCCCGGTTATGGACGTTTTGAGTATCTAGTACTTGAATATCATTGTGAATCTCAACATGTTACCTCTACTAAAAGCTATTGGGTTTTAATGAGTACTTTTAATTGGGATTGAGGATGCTGTCAACCATTCTCAATGTTTAACAACCACCATGATAGTTAAACAAAATTATTCCTTTGATGTAGGGAAAAATTGGCTTTTCGCAAAACTGTAACCATAGAGCCTTACCACCAGCCAAATATGCATGTAGTATAGGCTTATTGTTTCATTACTCTCTATGTGTTACCTTGCCAGCATATTCCATGTGCTGACCCGTTTTCGGGCTGCAACGTTAATGTTGCAGACTTTTCAGACGACGATTGAGGTGCGTTTAGGTCGTGGTTCTATACTCAGTGATGCCGATGGAGTTGATGGACTCACTTATCTTCCAAGCCTTCCGCTGTTACCGTTATTAGATGGCCTTAAGCCATATTATTTGTAATAAGTTCTTTTTGAGCCATCGATGTAATAAGAGTGTGATTGCAACTCTGCTATAAATCCTCGATGTACTGTGTGGTGTCAGCATTACTGATCCAGGGATGACATCGTAGCACAGTAGACGTGATCCATTCGGGTCAGGTCGCTACAGAGAATGGTATCAGAGCACACGCTGACTGTAGGACACGACCACTAAGTTAAAGCCATAGATCACTACTCTCCTCTCATTTTCTAACTCCTCATCTTTTCTACTCTATTAGGATGACGAACGTGAAGATTAAGTACACCCAACCGGATGAAGGCACACCATTTGGATTTCACTTGAAGGAAGTTACCAAGTACCTGGACATTGGACTACCAAGTTTCACCGGGACTTTCAACGCCACTCTGCCTGAAGAGGAGCGCTGGAAGATTCACGCTCACGTTCCAGGAAGGACATTCGCCCCAATCACCAAGCCTATAGATAGTGTTTTCAATGCACCAACCTGGAGTCTAGGAAGGAGCATGGCATCCCATATCACCATAGGACGCATTGGAGAAGTTTATCAAGAAGACCTCAAGGACACCATCTACCAGATTTGCGGACGCCGAGATGACAAATGGACATAGTCAGCACCAAGAAGGATAGATCCATTGCAGCTTTTATCCAGGAGTTAAACCAGCACATTCGACGCCATGAGAACCAGATGTGCAATAATATGGTAGAGTTGAAGAATGCGAAGGCAAGGATCATCGAGCTAGAAGGAGAACTAAAGTCTACACGCAAGGACTACATGGACGAGATCGTAGCTCTAGCAAGGCACAATAACGATCTTAAGCAGGAGATCGAAGAACTCAAGAAGAAGTTAGCATCCCAGGAGGACGACAAGTACGTCGCATGTCCAGACAATTACATCAACATCGACGACACCGATTCGGATCCAAGTGAACCCGATTTTGAAGACGAAGCTGGAGCAGACATCATGGAATCTTCCACCGGTTCAAATTAGTAGAAGTTCCCCACATATTAGTAGTATTTCCCCCCATGTAAACATTATAGTACACGCACTTGCGATAGTTAGATCGTTGTAAGCCTTGTTTGATTGAATGGAGTGATTTTGTGTGCATTTGCTCATGTGCATTTGGGTAGTGATTCCCCTTAGACCTCATTCTATTCTAAATTTCTCTTCTTTTCTAAACCCATCAGATGCCTCCGAGACGTGACCCTGAATTCGTTTTCACGCCAGAGATCACCCAACTGATCCAGCAGCAGAACACCCTGATACAAACATTGGTGCAGAACCAGGGCAACAACAACAACAACCCACCACCACCACCTGCGGATCATTTGACTCGTTTCCTTAGACTAAATCCGCCGGTGTACTCCAGTAGCACCGAGCCGATTGTAGCAGATGATTGGCTCCGCAAGATAGGAAGGGAGTTGACCACTGCAGGATGCACAGATGGAGAAAGAGTGAAGTTTGCAGCACATCAGCTTGAAGGACCCGCAGCCGCATGGTGGGAGAATTTCACAGCCACTTACCCGGTAGACACTGTCACATGGGATCAATTTCAGCAAGCTTTTCGCACTGCCCATGTCTCAACAGGAGCCATGGCCATGAAGAAGCGTGAGTTTCGCAACTTACGCCAAGGAGGAAGGACTGTTGGCCAGTACGTGGATGACTTTAGCAAATTAGCACGTTACGCCCCAGATGACGTTGCTACAGATGCGGCTAAACAGGAGAAGTTTCTAGAAGGACTGAATGAAGAATTCAGCATGCCGTTGATGGTAGCAAGTTTCAATAACTACCAGGAGTTAGTAGACCGAGCCCTTATGATTGAAGGAAAGCAGCAGCAAATTGAGAACCGTAAGAGGAAGTATGGACAGGGGAAGCATAACTCTGGAGCCCAGCAGAAGCCCCGTTTTACCCCTAAACCGGGATTTAAGTTTCAGCACACCCATGGAGGAGGTAGCTCGCACAACCATAATGGCCACAAGAATGGTGATGGGAATGGAGGAAGCAACGGCCAGAACCGAACAACCCCATCAACCCCAACCAAGAGAGACCTGAGTCAAGTCACCTGTTTCAAGTGTTCGAAGACCGGACATTATGCCAATGAATGTCCTGAAGGCCAGAATGGAAATGGCAATGGAAGCTCTGGAAAGAAACCCAACCCTTTCAATAGGGGACAGGTGAACCACGTTAATGTGGAGGAGATTGAAGATCAGCCCGATGCAGTAATCGGTAAGTTTTTGGTTAAGTCATTTACTGCACTCGTTCTTTTTGATACTGGTGCATCGCATTCATACATATCAAGGGGATTTGTGGAGAAGTATAGCCTGCCCACTAGGATTCTTAAAACACCTATGCTAGTAAGCTCGCCAGGAGCAGAATACATGGCCAGACAAGGATGTTTTCAAGTACCATTGAGTATAGGAAGGCATGTATTCCCAACGGATTTAATTATTCTGGAATCCCAAGGTCTGGATGTGATTCTTGGTATGGATTGGCTGTCGATGTATGGAGGAAACATCGATTGCGCCAGCAAGACAATTTTGCTTACCACACCAGAAGGAAGAAGGATCAAGTATGTATCCCGGCATGTGCCAAACAGGACACAAGTGAATTGCTTATCAGGAGTTGTACAGGAGGAAGTACCAGTGGTAAAGGATTTTCCTGATGTATTTCCTGAAGAGTTGCCAGGCATGCCACCGGATAGAGACATTGAGTTTTTGATTGAACTATTGCCAGGAACAGGCCCGATATCGAAACGACCATACAGGATGCCAGCACAAGATTTGGCAGAAATCAAGAAGCAGATTAAGGAGCTATTGGATAAAGGTTACATTCGCCCAAGCTCTTCACCTTGGGGATCACCCGTTTTGTTAGTAGAGAAGAAGGATGGATCTTTGAGAATGGTTGTTGATTATCGTGAATTGAAGGCGGTAACAATCAAGAATAAGTACCCACTACCAATGATAAATGATCTGTTTGATCGTTTGCAAGGAGCCAAAGTGTTTTCCAAGATCGACTTGCGATCAGGGTACCATCAGTTGAAGATTCGGGAGCAAGACATACCCAAGACTGCTTTTACCACGAGATATGGACTGTACGAGTATACCGTTATGTC
Source organism: Triticum aestivum (assembly GCF_018294505.1). Lineage (NCBI taxonomy): Eukaryota > Viridiplantae > Streptophyta > Magnoliopsida > Poales > Poaceae > Triticum > Triticum aestivum. The sequence goes on along the minus strand of NC_057803.1, from coordinate 300,676,386 downwards.
ATTTGGACTGACTAACGCACCAGCTTATTTCATGAACCTGATGAACAAAGTGTTTATGGAGTTTTTGGATAAGTTCGTCGTGGTGTTCATAGATGACATTTTGATTTTCTCGAAGAATGAAGAGGAACACAAGGAACAATTGCGATTGGTTTTGGAGAAGCTAAGAGAACATCAGTTATACGCCAAGTTCAGCAAATGTGAGTTTTGGCTAAAGGAAGTTGGATTTCTTGGACATGTTATATCCGGAGAAGGAATAGCAGTTGACCCCACAAAGGTTAAGACCGTAACTAATTGGGAAGCACCAACGACAGTTGGAGAGATTCGGAGTTTTCTTGGACTCGCAGGATACTACCGAAGATTCATTGAGAATTTCTCAAGGATTGCTAAGCCTATGACTGAATTGTTGAAGAAGGATAACAAATTCATATGGACTGAGGACTGTGAGGCAAGTTTTCAGGAGTTGAAGAAAAGATTGGTTACCTCACCAGTTTTGATATTGCCAGATCAGACTAAGGATTTTGAGGTGTATTGCGACGCTTCACGTCGAGGACTTGGAGCAGTGCTTATGCAGGAAGGAAGAGTTGTTTCGTATGCTTCACGACAACTTAAGCCCCATGAGTTGAATTATGCCACTCATGATTTGGAGTTAGCAGCCGTTGTGCATGCCCTGAAGACGTGGAGACATTTTCTCATTGGAAATCATTGTGAAGTATATACGGATCACAAGAGTCTGAAGTACATCTTCACACAGAAGGAATTGAATCTCAGACAAAGGAGATGGTTAGAACTTATCAAGGATTATGATATGAGATTGCATTATCACCCCGGAAAGGCTAATGTCGTAGCAGACGCATTGAGCCGTAAGAGCCACGTCAATACCCTAATGATGGGAGGAATACCCAATGAGTTAGCCGAGGACCTTCGAGAGCTATGTTTGGAAATAGTTCCGAGAGGCTGTGTAGCAACATTGGAGATTCAGTCAACACTGATGGACAAAATCAGAGAAGCCCAAAAGGCAGATAAGGAAGTTGCCTCTACAAAGGAGAAAATGGGCAAAGGAAAGGCTAAAGGATTTCGTGAGGATGAACACGATACCCTATGGTTTGAAGACTGTGTTTATGTGCCCAATAACCCAGAAATCAGGAAGTTGATTTTACAAGAAGCCCATGATTCACCCTATTCGATTCACCCAGGAAATACCAAGATGTATTTGGATTTGAAGAACACTTTCTGGTGGACCGGAATGAAGAAGGATATTGCGGAGTATGTAGCAATTTGCGATGTATGTCAGAGAGTAAAGGCAGAACATCAGAAGCCAGCAGGATTGTTACAACCATTGCCGATACCCGAATGGAAGTGGGATAAACTAGGCATGGATTTCATCACAGGTTTACCAAAGACCCGTTCAGGATATGACTCGATTTGGGTTATAGTCGACCGTTTAACAAAGGTAGCTCATTTCATTCCAGTCAAGACTACCTATAGCAGTGCTAAGTTGGCAAAGATATACATGACCAAAATTGTGTGTTTACACGGAGTTCCAAGGAGCATCGTATCAGATAGAGGAACCCAGTTTACCTCGAAATTTTGGAACCAGTTGCACGAGACATTGGGAACTAGATTGGAATTCAGTACAGCTTTCCACCCACAGACCGATGGACAGACTGAGAGAGTCAATCAGATTTTGGAAGATATGCTGAGAGCTTGTGCACTAGATTATGGATCTAGCTGGGATGATAATTTGCCGTATGCAGAATTTTCCTACAACAACAGTTACCAAACCAGCTTGAAGATGGCACCTTTCGAGGCTCTGTATGGAAGAAGGTGCAGGACACCGTTGTCATGGGACGAGACTGGAGATCGTCAGTTGTTTGGACCAGATTTGATTAAGGAGTCTGAACAGAAGGTTAAGTTGATTCGAGACAGGCTCAAGGTAGCCCAGTCCAGACAGAAGAGCTATGCCGATTCAAAGCGCAAAGCGATTGAGTATGAAGTTGGAGACAGAGTATATCTCAGAGTATCCCCGCTTCGAGGAGTTAAGCGTTTTGGAGTTAAAGGAAAGTTAGCACCCCGTTTCGTTGGACCGTATAAGATTTTGCAACGTATGGGAGAAGTTGCTTATAAGTTGGAATTGCCAGAAGGACTGTCGGGAGTTCATGATGTATTCCATGTTTCTCAGTTGAAGAAATGTCACCCAGAGATAGCAGAGGTACCGTTAAGAGACACAGTGCCACTGGAAGCAATTCAGTTGAAGGATGATTTGGCATATGAGGAAAAACCTGTTAAGATTCTCGATTATGCCAGCAGAGTTACCCGCAGCAAAGTTATCAAGTTTTGTAAAGTTCAGTGGAGCCACCACACTGAGGATGAAGCCACCTGGGAAAGAGAGGAAGTTTTGCTCAAGGACCACCCTCACCTATTTTCTAGCCAACCCGAATCTCGAGGGCGAGATTCATCTTAAGGGGGTAGGTTTGTAACATCCCAAATTTTCAATTTGGAATGTTATACATTAGGTCATCATGCATATCATATTTTTCTCGCATTTTCCGATCCTAGAAAATTTCACGCAACTCAAGGACCCTCGGAGAGAGTTGGAAGTTTCATTATTTTCATATTTGGGATTTCTCAAATTTTGAAAATAGGATCATTTGGATTTATTTAAATTATCTTCATAAAGTTTTTCCTATAAAAAAAAATTAAGAGAGGGAATAATATGACTTTCCCAATATTTAGGAAAAATGAAGATATTATAAATAAATCAAGATTTGGTTTTGGAAGATTTATTTTGCTTAGGCAAAAATGAGCATTTTAAAA
>NC_057803.1:300658044-300672051 GCF_018294505.1 Triticum aestivum | reverse complement strand
GAATCTCTAGGTCACGCGGATCATCAGCAAGGCAAGTAACACTTTGATCATATCTTTCCTACTACCCAGTTTTATTGCATTAGATCAAACCCTCAAACACTTGCATTGTTTAGGATCTAAATTAAATTGTGGGATTGGGAAGTAGAATTGAGGTAGTACCTATTACCTGTTACTTATGAAACCTTGGGAGTTACTTCTGCGTTTGCTTATTATGCTATGCTATGCCAGTAGACGTGGATTGGGTGAGTGATATCCATGACAGATGTGAGATTGATAATTTTAATGGTTTATCTAAGGTGGCAACTTAAACACACATCTGGGTGGATTGAGGCACCTGATGTCTATCAGGACTTGCCTGTTGTTTTTTTTTGGACCGCCACCCAGGCTCTAAGGGATCATAAGATATTTCAAACTGGAAACTTCCGTGTGCAGCCACATGCTACTATGGGCTCTAGCATAGTTGACTAAGCTGTGCGAACTCTTACGGGGTGGACTAGCAGATGTATGGGATGTAGGTGTACCGGTCTACCCCACATGTAAGGTGCTAGTGCTTCTGAAAGACTATGTCTCGGTCATCCGTTTCTCAAACACCATATAGTGCGAGAAAACAAACAGAGGCGATCGAGTCATGTGGGAAAAAGTGCGCAAACCTCTGCAGAGTAACAAACTAATCATGATTAGCCGTGTCCCCGGTTATGGACGTTTTGAGTATCTAGTACTTGAATATCATTGTGAATCTCAACATGTTACCTCTACTAAAAGCTATTGGGTTTTAATGAGTACTTTTAATTGGGATTGAGGATGCTGTCAACCATTCTCAATGTTTAACAACCACCATGATAGTTAAACAAAATTATTCCTTTGATGTAGGGAAAAATTGGCTTTTCGCAAAACTGTAACCATAGAGCCTTACCACCAGCCAAATATGCATGTAGTATAGGCTTATTGTTTCATTACTCTCTATGTGTTACCTTGCCAGCATATTCCATGTGCTGACCCGTTTTCGGGCTGCAACGTTAATGTTGCAGACTTTTCAGACGACGATTGAGGTGCGTTTAGGTCGTGGTTCTATACTCAGTGATGCCGATGGAGTTGATGGACTCACTTATCTTCCAAGCCTTCCGCTGTTACCGTTATTAGATGGCCTTAAGCCATATTATTTGTAATAAGTTCTTTTTGAGCCATCGATGTAATAAGAGTGTGATTGCAACTCTGCTATAAATCCTCGATGTACTGTGTGGTGTCAGCATTACTGATCCAGGGATGACATCGTAGCACAGTAGACGTGATCCATTCGGGTCAGGTCGCTACATAGAGGCATACTAGTGACGTTTAGTTTGTCTATGTATTCACACAAGTATTATGTTTCTGGTTAATACAATTCTAGCATGAATAATAAACATTTATCATGATATAAGGAAATAAATAATAAATTTATTATTGCCTCTAGGGCATATATCCTTCAGTCTCCCACTTGCACTAGAGTCAATAATCTAGTTCACATCGCCATGTGATTTAACATCAATAGTTCACATCACCATGTGATTAACACCCATAGTTCACATTGACATGTGACCAACACCCAAAGGGTTTACTAGAGTCAATAATCTAGTTCACATCGCTATGTGATTAACACCCAAAGAGTACTGAGGTGTGATCATGTTTTGCTTGTGAGAGAAGTTTAGTCAACGGGTCTGCCACATTCAGATCTGTAAGTTTAGTCAACAATGCTCTGCATGGAGCTACTCTAGCTAATTGCTCCCACTTTCAATATGTATCCAGATTGAGACTTAGAGTAATCTGGATCAGTGTCAAAACTTGCATCGATGTAACCCTTTACGACGAACCTTTTGTCACCTCCATAATCGAGAAACATATCCTTATTCCACTAAGGATAATTTTGACCAATGTCTAGTGATCTACTCCTAGATCACTATTGTACTCCCTTGCCAAACTCAGGGCAGGGTATACAATAGGTCTGGTACACAGCATGGCATACTTTATAGAACCTATGGCTAAGGCATAGGGAATGACTTTCATTCTCTCTCTATCTTCTGCCGTGGTCGGGTTTTGAGTCTTACTCGACTTCACACCTTTGTAACACAGGCAAGAAATCCTTCTTTGACTGTTCCATTTTGAACTACTTCAAAATCTTGTCAAGGTATGTATTCATTAAAAAACTTATCAAGCGTCTTGATCTATCTCTATAGATCTTGATGCTCAATATGTAAGGAGCTTCACCGAGGTATTTCTTTGAAAAACTCCTTTCAAACATTCCTTTATGCTTTGCAGAATAATTCTACATTATCTCCGATCAACAATATGTCATTCACATATATTTATCAGAAATGTTGTAGTGCTCCCACTCACTTTCTTGTAAATACAAGCTTCACCGCAAGTCTGTATAAAACTATATGCTTTGATCAACTCATCAAAGCGTATATTCCAACTCTGAGATGCTTGCACCAGTCCATAGATGGATCGCTGGAGCTTGCACATTTTTTAGCACCTTTAGGATTGACAAAACCTTCTGGTTGCATCATATACAATAAACCCATTAAGGAATGCAGTTTTGTTTATCCATTTGCCAGATTTCATAAAATGCGGCAATTGCTAACATGATTCGGACAGACTTAAGCATAGATACGAGTGAGAAACTCTCATTGTAGTCAACACCTTGAACTTGTCGAAAACCTTTTGTGACAATTCTAGCTTTGTAGATAGTAACACTACTATCAGCGTCCGTCTTCCTCTTGAAGATCCATTTAATCTCAATGGCTTGCCGAACATTGGGCAAGTCAACCAAAGTCCATACTTTGTTCTCATACATGGATCCTATCTTAGATTTCATGGCCTCAAGCCATTTTGCGGAATCTGGGCTCATCATCGCTTCCTCATAGTTCGTAGGTTCGTCATGGTCAAGTAGAATGACCTCCAGAACAAGATTACTGTACCACTCTGGTGCGAATCTCACTCTGGTTAACCTACGAGATTCGGTAGTAACTTGATCTGAAGTTACATGATCATCATCATTAGCTTCCTCACTAATTGGTGTAGTAGTCACAGGAACAGATTTCTGTGATGAACTACTTTCCAATAAGGGAGAAGGTACAATTACCTTATCAAGTTCTACTTTCCTCCCACTCACTTCTTTCAAGAGAAACTCCTTCTCTAGAAAGGATCCATTCTTAGCAACGAATGTCTTGCCTTCGGATCTGCGATAGAAGGTGTACCCAACAGTCTCCTTTGGGTATCCTATGAAGACATATTTCTCCGATTTGGGTTTGAGCTTGTCAGGATGAAAGTTTTTCATATAAGCATCACAATCCCAAACTTTAAGAAACGACAACTTTGGTTTCTTGCCAAACCACAGTTCAGATTGTGTCGTCTCAACGGACTTAGATGGTGCCCCTTTTTAACGTGAATGCAGCTGTCTCTAATGCATGATCCCAAAACGATATTGGTAAATCGGTAAGAAACATCATGGATTGTACTATATCCAATAAAGTACGGTTATGACATTTGGACACACCATTATGATGTGGTGTTCCAGGTGGCATGAGTTTGTGAAACTATTCCACATTGTTTTAATTGAAGACCAAACTCGTAACTCAAATATTCGTCTCTACGATCAGATCGTAGAAACTTTATTTTCTTGTCATGATGATTTTCCACTTCACTCTGAAATACTTTGAACTTTTCAGACTTATGTTTCATCAAGTAGATATACTCATATCTGCTTAAATCATCTGTGAAGGTCAGAAAATAATGATACTTGTCGCGAGCTTTAATATTCATCGGACCACATACATCAGTATGTATGATTTCCAACAAATCTGTTGCTCGCTCCATTGTTCCGGAGAATGGAGTCTTTAGTCATCTTGCCCATAAGGCATGGTTCGCAAGCACCAAGTGATTCATAATCAAGTGATTCCAAAATCCCATCAGCATGGAGTTTCTTCATGCGCTTTACACCAATATGACCTAAACGGCAGTGCCACAAATAAGTTGCACTATCATTATTAACTTTGCATCTTTTGGTTTCAATATTATGAATATGTGTATCACTACGATCGAGATCCAATGAACCATTTTCATTGGGTGTGTAACCATATAAGGTTTTATTCATGTAAACAGACCAACAATTTATTCTCTTACTTAAATGAATAACCGTATTACAATAAACATGATCAAATCATATTCATGCTCAACGCAAACACCAAATAACACTTATTTAGGTTCAACACTAATCCCGAAAGTATAGGGAGTGTGCGATGATGATCATATCAATCTTGGAACCACTTCCAACACACATCGTCACTTCACCCTTAACTAGTCTCTGTTTATTCTGCAACTCCCGTTTCGAGTTACTAATCTTAGAAACTGAACTAGTATCTAATACCGAGGGGTTGCTATAAACACTAGTAAAGTACACATCAATAACATGTATATCAAATATACTTATGTTCACTTTTCCATCCTTCTTATCTTCCAATCACTTGGGGTAGTTCCGCTTCCAGTGACCAGTCCCTTTACAGTAGAAGCACTTAGTCTCACGCTTAGGACCAGACTTGGGCTTCTTCACTTGAGCAGCAACTTGCTTGCTGTTTTTCTTGGAGTTCCCCTTTTTCCCTTTGCCCTTTTCTTGAAACTAGTGATCTTGTCAACCATCAACACTTGATGCTCTTTCTTGATTTCTACCTTCATCGATTTCATCATCATGAAAAGCTTGGGAGTCGTTTTCGTCATCCCTTGCATACTATAGTTCATCACGAAGTTCTACTAACTTGGTGATGGTGACTAGAGAATTCTGTTAATCACTATCTTATCTGGAACATTAACCCCCACTTGATTCAAGCGATTGTAGTACCCAGACAATCTGAGCACATGCTCACTAGTTGAGCGATTCTCCTCCATCTTTTAGCTATAGAACTTGTTGGAGACTTCATATCTCTCAACTCGGGTATTTGCTTGAAATAATAACTTCAACTCCTGGAACATCTCATATGGTCCATGATGTTCAAAACGTCTTTGAAGTCCCGATTCTAAGCCGTAAAGCATGGTGCACTAAACTATCAAGTAGTCATCATATTTAGCTAGCCAAACGTTCATAACGTCTGCATCTACTCCTGCAATAGGTCTGTCACCTAGCGGTGCATCAAGGACATAATTCTTCTGTGCAGCAATGAGGATAAACCTCAGATCACGGATCCAATCCGCATCATTGCTACTAACATCTTTCAACACAATTTTCTCTAGGAACATATCAAAATAAACACAGGGAAGCAACAACGCGAGCTATTGATCTACAACATGATTTCCAAAATACTACCAGGACTAAGTTCATGATAAATTTAAGTTCAATTAATCATATTACTTAAGAACTCCCTCTTAGACAGACATCTCTCTAGTCATCTAAGTGATCACGTGATCCAAATCAACTAAACCATGTCCGATCATCATGTGAGATGGAGTAGTTTTCAATGGTGAACATCACTATGTTGATCATATCTACTATATGATTCATGTTCGACCTTTCGGTCTCCGTGTTCCGAGGACATATCTGTATATGCTAGGCTTGTCAAGTTTAACCTAAGTATTCCGTGTGTGCAACTGTTTTGCACTCGTTGTATTTGAACGTAGAGCCTATCACACCCGATCATCACATGGTGTCTCAGCACGAAGAACTTTCGCAACGGTGCATACTCAGGGAGAACACTTCTTGATAATTAGTGAGAGATCATCTTAAAATGCTACCGTCAAACTAAGCAAAATAAGATGTATAAAAGATAAACATCATATGCAATCAAAATATGTGACATGATATGGCCATCATCATCTTGCGCCTTTGATTTCCATCTCCAAAATACCGTCATGATCTCTATCGTCACCGGCATGACACCATGATCTCCATCATCTTGATCGATATCAATGTGTCGTCACGTGGTCGTCTCGCCAACAATTGCTCTTGCAACTATTGCTATTGCATAGCGATAAAGTAAAGCAATTATTGGGCGCTTGCATCTTATGCAATAGAGAGACAACCATAAGGATTTTTCCAGTTGCCGATAACTTCAACAAGACATGATCATCTCATACAACAACTTATATCTCATCACGTCTTGACCATATCACATCACAACATGCCCTGCAAAAACAAGTTAGATGTCCTCTACTTTGTTGTTGCAAGTTTTACGTGGCTGCTACGAGCTTAGCAAGAACCGTTCTTACCTATGCATCAAAAACCACAACGATAGTTTGTCAAGTTGGTGTTGTTTTAACCTTCACAAGGACCGGGCGTAGCCACACTCGGTTCAACTAAAGTTGGAGAAACTGACACCCGCCAGCCACCTGTGTGCAAAGCATGTCGGTAGAATCAGTCTCGCGTAAGCGTATGCGTAATGTCGGTCCGGGCCGCTTCATCCAACAATACCGCCGAACCAAAGTATGACATGCTGGTAAGCAGTATGACTTATATCGCCCACAACTCACTTGTGTTCTACTCGTGCAAATAACATCAACACATAAAACCTAGGCTCGGATGCCACTATTGGGGAACGTAGTAATTTCAAAAAAATTCCTACACACACGCAAGGTCATGGTGATGAATAGCAACAAGAGGGGAGAGTGTAGTCTACGTACCCTCGTAGACCGACAGCAGAAGCGTTATGACAACGCGGTTGATGTAGTCGTACGTCTTCATGGCCCGACCGATCAAGCACCGAAACTATGACACCTCCGAGTTCTAGCACACGTTCAGCTCAATGATGATCCACGGACTCCGATCCAGCAAAGTGTCGGGGAAGAGTTCCGTCAGCACGACGGCGTGGTGATGATCTTGATGTTCTACCATCGCAGGGCTTCGCCTAAGCACCGCTACAATATTATCGAGGATTATGGTGGAAGGGGGCACCGCACACGGCTATGAGAACAATCACGATGATCAACTTGTGTGTCTATGGGGTGCCCCTTGGCCACGTATATAAAGGAGTGGAGGGGGGGGGGAGGGCCGGCCCCTATGGCGCGCCCTGGAGGAGTCCTACTCCCACCGGGAGTAGGATTCCCCCCTTCCAAGTAGTAGGAGTAGGAGTCAAGGCAAGGGAAGGGAGAAGAGAAGGAAAGAGGGGGCGCAGCCCCTCCCCCTAGTCCAATTCAGACTAGGCCTTGGGGGCGCCCAACCTCTCCTCTCTCTTTCCCCTAAAGCCCAATAAGGCCCATATACTCCCCGGTGAAATCCCGTAACTCTCCGGTACTCCAAAAAATACCCGAATCACTCAGAACCTTTCCGATGTCCGAATAGAGTCGTCCAATATATCGATCTTTACATCTCGACCATTTCGAGACGTCTCGTCATGTCCCCGATCTCAACCGGGATTGTGAACTCCTTAGGTACATCAAAACTCATAAACTCATAATATAACTGTCATCGAAACCTTAAGCGTGCGGACCCTACGGGTTCGAGAACAATGTAGACATGACCAAGACACATCTCCGGTCAATAACCAATAGCGGAACCTGGATGCTCATATTGGCTCCCACATATTCTACGAAGAACTTTATCGGCCAGACCGCATAACAATATACGTTGTTATCTTTGTCATCGGTATGTTACTTGCCCGAGATTCTATCGTCGGTATCTCAATACCTAGTTCAATCTCGTTACCGGCAAGTCTCTTTACTCATTCCGTAATACATCATCCTGCAACTAACTCATTAGTTGCAATGCTTGCAAGGCTTAAGTGATGTGCATTACCGAGAGGGCCGAGAGATACCTCTCCGACAATCGGAGTGACAAATCCTAATCTCGAAATACGCCAACCAAACAAGTACCTTCGGAGACACCTGTAGAGCACCTTTATAATCACCCAGTTACATTGTGACGTTTGGTGGCACACAAAGTGTTCCTCCGGTAAACGGGAGTTGCATAATCTCATAGTCATAGGAACATGTATAAGTCATGAAGAAAGCAATAGCAACATACTAAAATGATCGGGTGCTAAGCTAATGGAATGGGTCATGTCAATCACATCATTCTCCTAGTGATGTGATCCCGTTAATCAAATGACAACACATGTCTATGGTTAGGAAACATAACCATCTTTGATTAACGAGCTAGTCAAGTAGAGGCATACTAGTGACATTTAGTTTGTCTATGTATTCACACAAGTATTATGTTTCCGGTTAATACAATTCTAGCATGAATAATAAACATTTATCATGATATAAGGAAATAAATAATAACTTTATTATTGCCTCTAGGGCATATTTCCTTCACCTTCGTAGTAATTGCTATTCAGGATCATCTTCAGAAGTGGCCCTACCATGGGTCCCATCCATTTTCGATGATAAGCAAAAATCATCCATTGCGTTGTTTTCAACAAGGTAGTCCACATCATCCATTCTAGTCTGAGTGTGTCATTTCTTCGAACTCTTTGAAACGATCAATTGTGATTTTCCTTAGGCTGGTATAGAGAGTTTCAATATCCTCTGTATCAAAAGTAATCCTTTTTGCCACTTAAGGGAATAATTATACGAGTCACCTCCCCCGAGGTGTCCCGTTATCGAATCATGGCAATTATCTCCTCGCTACTTTGACCCCATGCACAATCTTATTCCAGCGTGGAATTGTTGCCTACCAAATTGAACGTTCATCATCTGTTTCTTTTCCATCACCCCTGATGTGTGTTTTGTGTCTCATCTCAAGAGATGTTATTATGCCTCATTATGTGAGTTGATTTGAGTTGCTCGATCTCCAAGAATAACGATTCATGTAGAGTTTTCTTTTGTCACCATAGTGTTGGCATGAATGTCTCGAAAGCAAAGATGTCAAGATCAAGATGATGGAGTGAATCAGCATCTTCGAGAATGGCAATTGGATCGAGAAGATTGTGATAGTTTTGTGTCCCCTCTCTCTTCTTACCTCACGTCTTGAATATCAGGACGATATTCTTGTTTAGTGGGGGTGAGTTGTCACATCCCTAGCTTGTGGTACTGCCTAGTGTTTGGATCTTCCTTGCATCATGTTTAACTTTCATGGAAATTTGAAATGGGGATGTTCAAACCCTAGCATCAAAAGGAATTCAAATAGGTTCACCTAAAATCTTTTCCAATGATTTCAAAATGTCGTTTAAAAATGTTCATCATTTCTTGATCAAGGTGGAAGCATCTACCAAAAATGGTTCACATTTCTACAGGACATATTTGGACCTTGAATTAATTCAAACATATCTGAATTGGAACTATTTAAATGCTATATATATTTTAGGTGCTACGAAAATGTTGGAAATTGTTAAGGGTCACTGGAATGATTCATAAAGCACCCCTAATTATTTCCAGGATTTTATCAAATGGTTTAGTATTTTACTAAATCAAAACAAAACAGAATAAATAGAAAACAGAAACAATTTAGAAAAGGGAAAGAAACCTACCTAGCTTACCTGGCGGCCCAGCTGGCTGGCCCAGCCCAGAAGCCTCCCGTGCCAGTCATTCCTATCCTCGCACCAAGAGGACAGGGGTGTGTGGGGAGAGCGCGCGGGCACGCGCCGCGCCACCTCCGCCCTGCCTGCTTCACCCCCCGACGGCCTAGACGTCCATGGAGAGGCTACGCTACCCCCGCAGAACCACCCCCCTCGAGCTCTCTCCTCTACCATGTCGCTTCCTCTCTCGCACCCGAGCGCACCCATCGCCGCCACTCGCTGCCACCATGCTCTCAAGCCACCCCTAGCCCTGTCGCCATATCCAGGAGCTCCCCTACGACCTCCTCTTCGTCCTCGACGAGCCACGCATCACCGGAAGAAGTGGAGCCTTGCCATCGAGCTCGACCCTGCTGCCTCTGCACCAAGATCGCCAGCAATGCCACGTCAACGTTCGGCCTCCCCCGAGCCAGCTCACCCACTCATCGACCTCACCATGAGCACTCGACTCTTTTCCCCCTAACGCCATGCCTGAGTTCGCACTGTAGCCGTCGATTCCATGTTGACCGAATCATGCCGCCGCCCGAGCTCGCCCGCGACGAGGCACCGGTGACCAAATAGTCCCGTGCATATGCTTGTTGGCCTTATGAGTGCTTGTAGAACCCATAGGTGGTAACTGTTGATCCTCCCACGCGTTACATCATCGGTTTCGTCGATGCTCGAGCTCTGGCCGACGCCGAGGTCGACGCCGTGCTCAACGCCGGCCACCTCGTGCCTCCCACAGCCACCGCTGGATGTGCATGAGCCCCAGCTCACCGTAGAACCCAACCGCATCGCAAGCCGTGCCCTATGGGAAATTTCGGAGCCACCCCGCCGCTGTGGCACCTCGTCGGCGAGTTAACCCCAGTTAAACGTCGGCCTAACTACAGATTAGGCGCTAATCTAATAGACTTATGTCACTGACAAATGGGCCCCGTGCCCTTAATTAATCATAGGTTTATCTCCCTGCTTAGATTAAGCTAATGCTCGTGGCCCCACCGATCAGTTTGACCCGGTCCCACGTGTCAGCCTAAGTAGCTGACTCTGTGTCACTAACCAGTGGGCCCTACTGGTCAGGTTTGACCTGGACCACTCTGTTGACCTGCTGACATCACCATGTCGCTTTGCTGATGCAGTAAAGATTTCTGGATTTTAAATAAATCTAAATGATTTATTTATTTTCAGAAAATAACCTAAACTTTGAAAAATCATAGAATTTCAGCCGTAAGTCCAAATGAAATAATTTATATATGAAATATTATCAGAAAAATCCAATCTATCCATCTGTACTAATTTCATGCATGTTTGAGCAAGTTAACCTCACTGTTTTGGATGAAGCATGATTATGGCAAATTTCATAATAGGTTTAGAGTTGGAATTTGATGTAGTTTTGAATTCCACATCAATTAAAATGACTTTCTGTTGCATTAGCCCAAATCACAGCATATTGCCATGTCATGATCATGCATCATATTGTTGCATTGCATTGATTGTGTTCTTTCTCTATTGCCGGTGTTTGTCCCCTCTTAGTAGATGTTGTTCCGACAATGTGATCGATGACACCGATGAAGAGCTATACTATCTTCAGATGTGCCAGGCAAGCAAAACCCCCTTGTTCATTCTGATACAATCCCACTCTCTCACTCCTGCTCTCCTTTACTACATTAGGACAACAATGATTGAACTGTTACATGCTGCGGTAGTTGAACCCCTTTCCTGTGCATGACATGTCATTTCCACAGTAAATAGATGAAACCCACTAGCATGAGTAGGAGTTGTTTGAGCCTTGATGTGCCTACTCATTCATGCTTGTTATCATGCCTGCTACTTCTTAGAGTTGATTCAGGTCTGATTCATTCGGGATGAATTGGAAAGTTGTGAACATGTCCTACTGCTGAGAGCTAAGTGTGTGAACGCGATTTGGTAAAGGTAGCGGTGAGAGGCCATGTAGGAGTACATGGTAGGTTGTCTCATTGAAACCGTCCTCAGGAACTGAGTTCTGTGTTTGTGATCCATGAACAGCTACCACGACACATTGCGATCCTTAATTGACTCTCTCAATTTATTAATCGCCCTTATTCTCTGTCCAGGAGTTGCAACTAGTTTCTTTTGTTTGTAGGATATGTGTTGGGGGCCGTGCGTAGCACTGACCCTAGGGGAGGGCTATGATGCGGTAGACACACGAGGCACGGTGTATCGAGATGCCTGTTTGGTGCCTCGGGAACCCTGCTCTCATCGTTTGGGGCCGTGAGTGACACCCCGGCCGGATCTCCTTGCTGATGGAACCCGAATAGGCGATAAACCTGGACTAGAGACTTGTGTGGTTAGTCAGGTCGTGGCCGACTCCCTCGCCAGGCTTCCTCTTGAAGGTTGCCGAGATACACAACGTGTACATGTGGTAAGTGGCGAGAGCGTGTGTGAAGAAGTACACCCCTGCAGGGTTAACATAATCTATTTGAATAGCCGCGTACATGGTAAAGGACTTCTGGGTTGCCTGTACAGTTCATAGACAAGTGAAAGTGGATACTCTAAAATGCGCAAGATAAGCTTGAGTGTTATGGCTGGCGTTCTCGTAGGGAGACGGGAGCGGATCCATAGTGGTGTATTGATATGGTGAATATGTGCACTCGTGTGCGCCACCTCAAAAGAGTTACTTGCAGTCGTAGTAGAGGATAGCCACTAAGTCAAAGCTGGCTTGCTGCAGTTAAACTCCACCACCCCCCTTTGTTGATATCGACACATATGTAGTTAGTTCTGATGTAAGTCTTGTTGGGTACATTTGTACTCACGTTATCTTAATTTATGTTTTTGCAGAGAGACTTCAGTCTCGCTAGTACTTGCGCGTGGACTCCGACGTTTAGCTTGTTACCTCAACTACGTTCTTGTGCCCTCGGCAGGGTCTTGTCGATAGTCAGGCTTCTCAGCCTTTTTCATTTGTAGTTTTCTGTAGTCAAACAAGTTAAGCTTCCGCATGTGCTTATGGATTGTATGACTTGAATGCTGGGTCATCAGACCCATGTTTGTAATATTTGGCTCCTCAGAGCCTAATGAATAAATACTTTGAGTCGTAGAGTTTTGTTGTGATGCCATGTTGTATTTGCACATATCGAGCATATTGTGTGTATGTTATTGAAATGCTTGGTATGTGTGGGATCCGACAACCTAGTTGTTTATTCTTGGTAGCCTCTCTTATCGAGAAATGTCTCCTAGTGCTTCCACTGAGCCATGGTAGCTTGCTACTGCTCCAGAACACTTAGGCTGGCCGGCATGTGTCCTTCTTTGTTCTTGTGTCTGTCCCTTCAGGAAATGTCACATGTTGTTCCTTTAAGTCCTTGTAACTTGCTACAATTTGGGTTCATACGTTGATGACCGACACGTTCGTTGCTGGATCATGTATGCATGTCCCTGTAAGTTAGTGCCGCTCTGGATTCATGACTAGTCATGTCGGCCCGGGTTCTCTGTCATATGGATGCTAGCGACACTATAATATACGTGAGCTAAAAGGCGCAAACGTTCTCGGGCCAAGTAAGGTGGCACCCGTGGGAATACCGTGCGTGAGGCCGCAAAGTGATATGATGTGTTACATGCTAGATCGGTGTGACTTAGGATCGGGGTCCTGACAAGTGGCGACATTGTTGTGGGCTCCGCGATGAGCTCCGTCCTGTCGTCCTGCTGGTCTTGGTCTTGTTGCACAGATATGGAAACCTTTGCCTGATTCCTTGGGACCCCGCGCCTGCGCTTGCCTCCTTAGCACCAATGAGGAAACTAGTACACTGTACAAGCTGGCGCCCGCCTGGCCTTGGTCGTCATGGCTCACGTTCCACGAACCTCGTGAGGTGCCCCTTCCATAGATATCTCCGCTCCTCGGGAGCTAGCCTAGTGAGGCTGCCCCTAGGGAGGTC
The DNA here is from genome assembly GCF_018294505.1 of Triticum aestivum. Classification (NCBI taxonomy): domain Eukaryota; kingdom Viridiplantae; phylum Streptophyta; class Magnoliopsida; order Poales; family Poaceae; genus Triticum; species Triticum aestivum. Next base: position 300,658,697 of record NC_057803.1, on the reverse strand, counting down.
TTGGTGTCGTCCGCCTCACGAGGCTCAGCCCCTCGCGAGGGTCTTGAGTTGTTGTGACACCCCCAGTGTCATGCTAGAGTAATCCCCTGTTATTGGTGTCATGTCATCATGTTACTGTTGCTAATCTTCACTTGATCCAAATCACAGTTCAAATTCAAATTCAATCTAAAATAAAAAATTCATATTTGCCAAACCTGAAAAATAAAATGTTCAAAGTGTGGAAAATAATCCCTAGGTATTTGTCATGTTGGAACCAACCTCCTTTGGATTCCGAAAGTGCTCCTGGAAATTATTTAGTGGTCCAGTAGCATTTAAAATTTGGCCTTTTGAAGTTTCTAAAAATAATTAGACAACTCCTCTTGACCCCAAACTTTTTATTCCATCTCAAGGTATTGTGTTAGATTTATGTGCCAAGTTTTGTTCAAAACAAAACTCATATGGTACTAAAAGAAAATGCAAAACTGAGACTAAAAATGGTAAACCGAAAAGTTAAAAATTTAAATGTAAAAAAAAACAACCCCCCCCCCACCCCCCACGCTGGGCCGAACGGCCCAGCTGGCCGCCGCACTGGCCGACCCACCAGGCCCAGCCGGGCCTCCTTAGCCCCTCCACTCCCTCGCTAACCCTAACTCGGTCGCCCCACATCCCCCACG
>NC_057803.1:299942035-299964709 GCF_018294505.1 Triticum aestivum | reverse complement strand
CCGACATCCCGATAGGAGCTGCACATATCTCGTTCTCAGGGCACACCGGATAAGCTAAGCGTACGGGAGCCAACGTAACCCAAGTTGCCAAGGGACGGCCCCGCACGGTGCTCTGGGTTGGACCAACACTTAGACAAGCACTGGCCCGGGGGGGGGGGGGGTTAAAATAAAGATGACCCTTGGGCGCGCGACCCCCAAGGGAAAAGAAAAGGCTGGGTGGCAAATGGTAAAACCAAGGTTGGGCCTTGCTGGAGGAGTTTTATTCAAGGCGAACTGTTAAGGGGTTCCCATTATAACCCAACCGTGTAAGGAACGCAAAATCCGGGAACATAACACCGATATGACAGAAACTAGGTGTCGGGGAAACTGATCCACGAACACCTATGGGGCCGGCGGACCGAGCCCCTTTCGGTTCGGCGGGGGGCGGAGATCGCACAAAGAGCGGATCGAGGCGAAGCACACGAGCAGTTTACCCAGCTTCGGAGCTCTCCGGAGAGATAACACTCCTACTGCTGCTTGTCTGGTTGTATTATCTGGTGTTCTTGCTCTCCAAAGCGAGAGTGTGATGTTCTCTGGGCTACGAATGAATCGAAGCCGACTGTCCGAACCTACGAGCCGAACCCCCTCTACGTTGCGCATGGGCCTCCTTTTATACGCTAAAGGGGTCACCGACAGGTGGCAACGCAGAGGAGGGTAAGAACGTAAAAAGCGAGGTAGTTGATACAGTTGCTTGTACAGTGCACCCTACCTAACCCTGACGGCAGGGGACAAGGGCATTAAATGCCTGTCTGAGTCGCCCGAACAGTGCAGAAAAGGACCGTTAGGGGCGCCACCGTTCGCCACGATGGTGATCTTGTCAGCTTCGCATGCCACTGCGCACCGCTGGCTGCACAGCCTCCCGCCACGCGCGCCCGGAGAGGCCCCCAGAGCGACACGTTGGTGGATGCGCTGGAGCGTGGACGCAGAGTGGCCGCCTGCCGCGGCAAGCGCCTTGCCGCTGTCGTTATCTTGTCGGGTCCGGAAGCTTGTCGCTCACCGGGCCTCGAGGTACCTTGGTTTGTCTTCCCGGCAAGCTCCTCTTGCCGGGGCCTTGTTGCCTTGCCGGAGCGCGTGGCGCGTCGCGGCAAGTTCATTGAAGCGCCTTCATTCGCCTTCCCGGCAAGCTCCTCTTGCCGGGGTCTTGTCTCCTTAGCTTAAATACTTTGTTCTTGGATGGCTCCAAGGGAACCTTGGGGGATCTTGGCGATCACCCGGCAAGCCTTTGCCGCGGGGTGCTGCAACTACCCGTGCACAAGTTCGGGGTACTAGGGTACCCCTATTCTAGTACACCGACAGGAGCCCCCGGGCCTGGGCCAGACACGGTGCCGAGCGCTGTTGGGCCAGGCCCAAGACAGGGCACGGGCACACGCGGGCTGGGCCATGCCAAATCTTGTTTCGTATCCACCGCACTCTCCCATAACGGCACGCGTTGAATGCGGCATCGTGGGAGAGATCGTGGGTGGCTGTTTATTTGGAAGGCCGAAACGTCCGCCCCGTCCCTCTTTATAAGCAGAGGAAACAGGGGCAGTTCGTTCCCCCTCGCTGGTTGCTGCTACTCCTTCTTCACAAACTCCGTCGCTCCCCCCTTCTTCTCGAAGCCGAGAGAGCAGCGTTCCGCCCCCCCATTGCCACCAGCATCACCACGCCGTCGACCTTCTCCACCACCTCCGCCATGGCCCCGAAAGCCGACAAGGGAAAGGGCGTGAAGTCGGCCGAGGCACATCGGCTCGCGGCGCTGCGGAAGGAGCGGACGATCTTCACCCCCCAGCTCGGCGTGCAGGAGCTGAGGGAGTACTTCTACCTCTTTTGGGCGACGGAGACGCGTGCGCATCCGCGCACGAGGGTACTCCCGGCCGCTGCCTCGGAGTCGGCTCCAAATGGGTACCCGTTCTTCCCGCTATTCTTCTATTGCGGGCTCTGCCCGCCCTTCTCGGAGTTCTTTTGTGACATTATGAACACATATGGCTTCCGCCTCCTTGACTTCACCCCCAATGCTGTCCTGACCATGGCAGTTTTCGCACACTTGTGCGAAAACTTTGTCGGAGTCCACCCTAGTGTAGCCCTTTTCCGCCATTACTTCATGCCTCGGGTAGAGAGAGGAGAGCCGCTTGCCAGAGGGATTGCTTGGATCTTGAGAGTCGGCAAGAAGGATGCGTACTTGGAAGGTGAGCTCCGCAGCAAGTGGGAGGAGTGGAGAGCGGAGTGGTGTAGGATCGTCGAGGAGGATCCGCAGCCCTTCACCGCCGTGCGCCAAACTTCAATAGTGCGCGGCAATGACTAGAGCAACATGGCCCCGGAAGACGAGAGGCTGAAGATCGCCATCACTAGGATTCTTCGCCTCAGGCTTGCCCGGCTCACCGTGGGTGCTGTCGGGGCAGATTTCCTCCGCTGCCGCATTGCCCCCCTGCAGGAGAGGGGGAGGCCCGCCTGGGAATTCAAGAATTCGGCGGACATTATGAGGCTGCGGCCGGGCCTCAACTACAACTTCACCGTCTTGGAGTTGGATGCAATGCTCTTGGAATTATTCAAACACGACCCCCAGCACCCATTCACATTGCTGAGGGGTGTAGTTCCTTTGTGCAATAACTCTTCGCTTGACCGGATCCGCGCCATGATGCCGTTGTGCGATTCACACGGCATCGTCCCAACTTGGCAAGAGCCTGCGGATGACGTTGTGCAAGCGTTCTTCGACACCTTGGAGGAAGTGCCGGTCCGCGCCGACGAGCAGAAGAGCCTCACCCGTGACACCACCGACGAGGAGCTGCAACTCATTGCTACTAGGGCGGAAGAGGCTGCAGCCGCAGCTGCTGCAGGTGTGTTTGGGTTTACTATGGAGGAGGCGGAGGCTGGAGAGGCGGCAAACCTTGCCGAACGCGCGGAGTTCATGGGCGAGGAGGAGCCTGCCGGTTCCGAAGCCGAGTCGAGCGAGGCCGGCGAGGAGGAGGCTGAGCCTTCAGAGATCTTGCCGCAGGCGGAGCCCCCGGCCCCGCCAAGGAGGCGCCTTCGCAGGGCCGGGGACGCAGCGGGGCGGCAGCCGGCTCCACAGCCACCGAGCCGCACGACGCGCTCTACCGCGGCAAGCAATGTTGCCGCGGGAGCGCCTCACGCAACAGCGGCAACTGGAGCGGGATCTTCCCGGGCCACCGCCACTGCCCCCGCCAAGCGGGCAAGGGATCCTACTCGTCCGCCTCGCCACACCGGAGGAGGGCCGGACTTCGATCTTTCCGCGCTCAGCTCCGACGAGGAGGAAGAAGAGTGAGTTTCTTTGGTGATCTTATACTCCTTCAATCTTGCTGTTTATATCTTGTATCTGACTTGCTCCAATCTGGACTCTTTTCTTTTCAGAACACTGGCCCAGAGAGCGGCGAAGAGGGCCAAGGCCGCAGTGATCGTCATCGAGGATGACCCCATCGCGTCTGCAGGAGGTGGGCCCGAGACCACCTTGACGGACCCGGCAATCACCCCTCGAAGCAGCCCCCAGCGTAAGTTCATAGTTTAGCCTTCTGCTGTCGGGCGCGCTTGAGTGCTTTTTCCTTTGTTGATATCTTGCTTGTTGACTTGTGCAGGAGCAGAGCAGCCTCATCAGGAGCACCCGGAGGCCGGTCCCGAAGTGCCACCTGCTTCGACTGCGCCGCCAAGGGAGGAGTCCCCGGCAAGGGAGCGCTCTCCGGCAAGGGGGGACTCTCCGGCAAGGGACGGTACTGCTGATCCTGCGGCGACCGAGGCCGCAACTGAAGATTTTGGCGCAGGTAATCCACTTGCCCAAAAACTTTCCCTTGGGTTCTGCTTCTTTCGTTTTTCCTTTCTTGGATTTTTTGATTGATTTTCCTCCCCTCTTCGTTCTTCAGACCCATCTTCGGCTGAGCCAATGGAGACAGAGGGCGCCGGCGAGGAAGGTGCCGGTGCTGATGTGACCACCGGCGAGGAGGCCGCCGGGGCTGCTGCTGCGGAAGCCGGCGAGGGGTCGGGCGATCGCACTGACGACCCTGAGGTCGTAGGAGCGTCGGGCGCTGCACCGACCGCCGAACCCTCTGCCGCTTCTGTGGAGCCGGGCTCCGAGGAGCCCCAGCCCGATGTCTACTTGCAGGCCGGTGACAACATCTTCATCAAGTTGCCCTGGGCGTCGAGCTCCAGGGCGCCGGTCGAGGGGGAGACTTTTGACGGGGAGGTGCTCGCCTCTGCTGGACTGTCATTGGTCGACGCGCCCGGCAGCAGCAGTGGCGAGCCTGAGGAAGAGCAGCTGCTGCGGAAGCTGCTGTCACTCTACCGCACCCGGCAAGCCAAGCTGGCTTCCCGGGAAGCGCTTGTCGCGAAGGCGCGAGTTGACATGGAGAAGCGCGCGGAGGAGCTCCGGGGACAAAATCAAGAAGCTCTTCGGTCCCTGGCGCAGGAGCGGGAGCGAGTCGATGAGGAGCGCACGGCCTTTCTTCTCGAGAAGGCCGAGGCTGAGGAGGAACAAAGACTTGCTGCCGAGAAGCAGTCCGCGCGGGAAGGCGAGCTAGTGCAGCAGAAGGCCCACCTCGACAGCTACGAGGAAGAGCTCGCCGAGCGTGAGCGAGCACTTGGCGGGGCGCTCAAGGAGGCAAAGGATGCCGCGGCAACTGCAGAGGCCGCCAATAAAGAGCTAGAGGAGAAGGTGGCATGGCTGGAGGCCGATATTGGGAAGAGCGGCGAGGAGCTTGCCGCGCTCAAGCGTGAGCGCGAGAAGGATGCTGCCGCCCACGGCGAGCTGCAAGGCCTTCTCGCTGAGACGGGCAAGGAGCTCAGTGCCACCAAGGATTCCAAAGCAGACCTGGAGCTGAAGCTGGCCACGCTGACGCAGACGCTGGAGGCCGTCAAGGAGCGGGAGAAGACCTTGTCGGAGAAGGTCAAGGCTGACGCGACGCTGCTGGAGAGCATTGCAGTTACCCAGAACTCTTTCAGAGACACAGTGGAGCACTGGACCGAGGGCCTGGTGAACACTGCCGCCGTCATCAACGAGGAGCTGGCGCAGCTGGGGATGGAGGATTTTGGGTATCCTTTCGACGAGAGTCTTCAACCCAGCGTCAAGCTCAGCCTGTTCTTCAAGGGCATGGCGACGACACTCTAGCGGCTCCGGGAGAGGATCCCGAAGCAGCTGGCCGACGAGTCGCGCAAAATCTACGCCGGGGTTCTCCAGAAGGTGCTGATGAAGGTAGCCTTCCGCAATCCAGGCCTCAGCTTCACCAACGTCCTCAGGTCCTTGCCGCCTGACGCCGATCTGGATGCACTCAAGGCCCTTGTCGCACCCATTGTGGACAAGGTGAGCGAGATCAAGCGAGTCGAGGGCGGACGCGTAGATTAGGCCACCCATTTCTTCTTTTCCCTTGTCGCTGCTAGTCATGTTATGAGAACAGTCTGTTAGAGCTGCGACAAGTTATCTTTGTAATATAACTTTATTTCTGTTATCAATTGCAATGTTATTTCCTCTACTAGATTCCTTCCCTTGTATGTTTTTACCCAACGCTTCTAGGGAACTTGTCGGCGCAGGCGCCCGAGCCGCGAGCACTGAGTGCGGGACTTCAGCAGCCTGCTGGCGGCGCTGCTTCCGACAAGAAACCTTATCGCGACTAGATGCAGCACGCTTAAGCTGTTGAGCGGACTCAAAACAAAGTAAGGGCGCAACTAGCCACGAGTTGGTTCCTCCGCGCACAGGTTTTCCATACAAAGCAGGGTCGTTCGAGGAAGATAACTCAAAAATTTAAAAAGTGATTGCTCAAACTTTGGCAACTTAGCTTTTCTGTCATTTGCTTCCCGGTAAGGCAAGTCTTTGCTTGAACGATGCCTGGCCCATACCACAATCTTCTCCTTTCCCCCCCGGCAAACTTGTGTGCGGGAGAACCTTCTTTTCCTTTAAGAGAAAAAGAAAGAAGAGAAAATAATAATATGGAGGTCTTCGGCTCGTTACTGCTTACCGGATGTAGGTGCTGCACAAAGTGTCAGATAATCGCATGCATGAAAGGAGCTAACACATGAAATGGACAAGCTGTGCGGAGCACATGGGGTTTTACTTATGCACGGGATCTGCGCCCGGCTTTGTACAAAGGATTACATGCAACAGCGGCAAGACTTGTACAAAAGGTGGTTGCCGGAACGGGTTCCGGCAACCGCGCCTTATGGGAAAAACTTACGAAGATGTTCTATGTTCCAGGAGTTGCTCACTGGAATGCCATCCTCGGTCTCAAGGCGGACAACGCCAGGCCTTGTGACTCGTCTCACCCGATAAGGGCCTTCCCACTTTGGCGTCAACTTGTTGGAATTCTTGGCGGACTGAACGCGCCGAAGAACAAGGTTGCCTTCCTCGAAGCTTCTGGCTTTAACTTTGCGGCTATGATAGCGGCGCAAAGCTTGCTGGTATCGAGCAACTCGTACAGCAGCCTGAAGACGATCTTCCTCAAGGAGTAGCGCGTCGTCTTGCCGCAGCTGTTCTTGCTCGAGGCGATCCGTATACGAGTTCCGTGGGGAGAACTGCCTCTGCTCCATAGACTAGAGCGAAAGGTGTCTGGCCAGTGGCTCGATTTGGCGTCGTTCTGATCGACCAAAGAACCACCGATAGCTCCTCGATCCAGTTCCTTCCGCACCTGTGCAGCCTATCGAAAGTTCTGGTCTTGAGCCCGCGCAGCACTTCAGCATTTGCCCTCTCTGCTTGACCGTTGCTTCTCGGATGAGCAACAGAAGCGAAGCAGACCTTGGCGCCAAGGTCTTGGACGTACTGCATGAAGGTGCGGCTCGTGAATTGCGTGCCGTTGTCGGTGATGATCCTGTTGGGAATCCCGAAACGGCAAACGATCGACCTGAAGAACTTGACTGCTGACTGTGTTGTCACCTTCCTCACTGGCTGCACTTCCGGCCACTTTGTGAACTTGTCGATTGCGACGTACAGGTACTCAAAGCCCCCGACAGCTCGGGGGAAGGGGCCGAGGATATCGAGCCCCCAGACCAAAAATGGCCAGGATAAAGGGATCGTCTGGAGAGCTTGAGCTGGCTGGTGTATATGTTTGGAGTGGAACTGGCACGCTTCACACTTGGTTACTTGTGCAGTTGCATCTTGGAGGGCTGTCGGCCAAAAGAAACCTTGCCGGAAAGCTTTGCCGGCAAGTGCTCTTGCGCCAATGGGGTGGCCACATATGCCTCCATGTATCTCCGCCAACAGCTTTTGTCCATCTTCCCGGTGAATACACTTCAATTTCACACCGTTGAGTCTTCTTCTGTACAGTATGCTATCGACAAACTGGTACATACTTGACTGCCGGGCTACTCTTTCCGCTTCTTCTTGTTCTTCGGGAAGTTCTCCTGTCTGAAGGAAATGGACAATCTGCTGTGCCCATGCTGGAGCTTGTGGCTCGACAACAAGGACTAAAGGCGCATCTGCTGCTGCGGGAACATCTGCTTCTACGGCAAGGGCTTGCGGCCCTGCCGGAGCTTGATGTTCCCCGGCAAGCTTGCCGGAGCAAAACTTGTCGGGAGCGTCTGCTTCAACGGAACAAACCATTAGGCTTGCCGGAGCAGACTGCCCCTCAGCATCCTTGGTGTTGATCTTGGGGACTTTCTTGGCGGCGGCTTCGGGGAGCTCTGCCGGAAAGTAGTCACCAGAAACCAACTTCCTCTTTTTGCTTTGTCCAGTTGATGGTGTTACGGATGGTTGAGTCAACTTAAGAACAAAGATCCCTGGTTCCACAGGTAACTTTAATGCAGCGCACTTTGACAGACCATCAGCAATATCATTCTGAGCTCTTGGGATATGCTCCATTTGTAGGCCTTCAAAGTGCTCTTCTAGCTTCCTCACTTCATCGACATACACTTCCATCAATGGACTCTGGTAGATCTTGTTCACTTGTCAGACGACAAGCTGTGAGTCACCCCTGACAATGAGCTTCTTGATCCCAAGGTCTGCTGCGATTCTGAGACCGGCAAGTAATCCTTCATACTCTGCTGTATTGTTGGTTGCTTGCTCTTTGGGAAAGTGCATCTGGACTATGTACTTGAGGTGCTCTCCAGTGGGTGTGACAAGCAGCACGCCTGCACCAGCGCCTTGCAGCGAGAAGGCACCATCAAAGTACATCAGCCACTCTTTGTTTGCCTCTTTGACGGGGATGCTCGTTTCTGAAATTCCTTCATCTGGGGTTGGTGTCCACTCTGCTACGAACTCTGCCAATGCTCTGCTTTGGATAGTTCGAGTGCTCTCAAATTTGAGACCAAAGCTTGACAGTTCCAGCGCCCACTCGACAATCCTGCCCGTTGCTTCTGGATTTTGCAGTATCCTCTTCAGCGGAAAGCGAGTGATGACTGTGATCTCATGTGCTTGGAAGTAATGGCGCAGCTTTCTCGAGGCCATGAGGAGGCCGAAAAGCAACTTCTGCACACCAGAGTACCTTGATCTGGCCCCCTGCATAAGAGAACTGACAAAGTAAACTGGGCGCTGCACCATTCTCCTTGGCATCTCATCATGCTCCTGCGCAAACCCATGTTTGTCGGGACCGGAGCTTGTCGGCGAAGCCCCCTGCTTGTCGCTGGATGGATCTGTCGTGGTTGCTGGCTCATCATCCGCCTCCCTCTCTGCCACTAACGCAGCACTAACCACTTGATTGGTTGCTGCTATATACAGCAGCAACTTCTCTTGCGGCTTAGGTGCGACAAGCGTTGGAGTGGAGGACATGTATCTCTTCAAGTCCTGCAGCGCAGCCTCCGCTTCCGGAGTCCATTTCATTGGACCTGCCCTTTTCAAAATTTTGAAAAATGGCAGGGCACGCTCAGCAGATCTAGAGATAAACCTACTGAGAGCAGCCACGCAACCGACAAGCCTTCGTACATCCTTGACGCGCTTTGGTGCTTCGATCTGCTCGATGGCTTTGATTTTGTCGGGATTGGCTTCAATTCCCCACTGAGACACGAAGAACCCGAGAAGCTTGCCGGAAGGAACTCCAAACACGCACTTCTCGGGGTTAAGCTTGAGGTTGATCTTGCGCAGGTTTGCAAATGTTTCGTCTAAATCTTGAATCAAGGTCGCCTTGTTCTTGCTCTTGACCACTATGTCATCCATGTAAGCTTCCACATTTCTGTGTATTTGTGGCTCAAAAGCATGGTGGACTACCCTTGCGAATGTTGAACCAGCATTCTTCAATCCGAAAGGCATCCGCACGAAGCAGTACGTGCCACACGGGGTGATAAATGCGGTTTTCTCTTCATCCTCTTCGGCCATGAAGATCTGATGATATCCTGAGTATGCATCAAGAAACGAAAGCAAATCACATACGGCTGTGGAGTCAACAATCCGGTCAATACGCGGCAAGGGAAATGGGTCTTTGGGACAAGCTTTATTAACATCAGTGAAGTCAATACAAAGTCTCCATTTCCCATTAGCCTTGCACACAACAACAGGATTGGCCAACCACGTGGGATGGAGTACTCCTCTGACAAGGCCTGCTGCTTCCAACTTCTTGATTTCTTCTGCGATGAATTCTTGGTGCTCTATTGCCTGCTTCCTGACTCTCTGCTTGACGGGCCGCGCATGAGGACAGATGGCAAGGTGGTGCTCAATCACTTTCCTGGGAACACCGGGGATATCAGACGGTTGCCACGCAAACACGTTGACATTCGCCCGCAGGAAAGCAACGAGCACGCTTTCCTATTTGGGGTCAAGAGTGGTGCTGATGGTGAAGGTACCACCAGTGCCATCCTCCTTGGCGGACACCTTCTTAGTCTCAGGTGGAGATGCCATTGCCTTCTTACACTTGCCGGTGGAGCTCGATGGTGCGTCCTCGACGGTAGCGCAGCACTCCGAAGAGGTGCGCTTGCCGGAGTGGGCATCAGAGCTCTTGCCGGACTTTGTCTTCTTCTTTCCCCCGGGAGCTTCAGCGGCAAGTGTCCTTCGTTCTGCTGCGGCTGCTGCTTCCCGGTAGATCTTGTCGGCACAGATAAGAGCATCCTTCTTGTCGCCAGGGACAGAGATGACACTTATTGGGCCTGGCATTTTCAGTACGTTGTACGCATAGTGAGAGGCTGCCATGAACTTGGCGAGTGCCGAACGGCCAAGGATTCCATTGTAAGGTAATGGAAAGTCGGCAACGTCAAACGTGACCCTCTCAGTCCTGAAGTTCAGCTCACTGCCAAATGTTACCGGCAACGTGATCTTTCCCTTTGGCTTGCTCCTTCCCGGGTTGATTCCTTGAAATGTGCCGGTCTCTTCGAGCTCGCTGTCAGGGATCTGGAGCTTCTGGAGCACTACGGAGGAGATCAAGTTCAAACCGGCCCCGCCGTCAACTAGCATCTTAGTGACCTTGAGGTTGCGGATTGTTGGTGAAACCAACATCGGCAAGCACCCGACCGCAGTTATGCGATCCGGGTGGTCCTCAATATCAAAGATGATAGGCGTGCCGGGCCATTTCAGAGGCTTGCGTGACTCGACAGGTGGTTCTGCTGCATTAACTTCCCGCACCCACTGCTTGAGCTGGCGGTGCGAGGCATGCAGAGAAGCACCACCGTCAACGCACAGGACCTCTGTGGCTTTCTGGAACTCCTGCTCATCAGTCTCCTCATCATCCATATCTTCATCGTCGCCGTCATCTTCATCCTTGTCGCGGCCGCGAGGAGGTCTGTCTCCTTGCCGCTGCTTGGCCTTGCCGCGGCGTCCTCCTCGACCGGGACATTTCTTGCCGGATCCACCAGCTCCTTCCTGGGCCTTCTCTTTATCGCGCCGCTCGTATTCAGCTTTCTGTTGCTCAACAAGCTGCTCGACTCTCTTACAGTTCTGAAGATCATGGCCCTTGGTGCGGTGAATCTTGCAATACTGCTTGTTGGTGCCATCCTGCTTGTCGGCGACCGCTACCTCCACGGCAACCTCCTTGCCGGAGTCACCAGCTTTGGCTTCCTTGGCGCTACCACCGTTGCCGGACTGCTCGACAACTAGCACTTCTTTGCCTTTCCTCCTTCTGTTGTTCCGCCGCCGGTTTTTCCTTGTCGGGGCAGCATCTTCACTGTCAGATCCCCCTGCTGCTATATTTTCTCCGGGGAGTCTCCTCCCTTCCTCAGCACGTGCGCACTTGTCGGCCAGTGCATATAACTAACTGACGTCCCTGATCTTGCACATCGCCATTTCCTCCCGCATCCTGCGGTTCCGCACGTTCTGATGGAACGCGCTGATCACCGCGGCAGGGTGGACGTCTGGGATGTTGTGCTGCACACTACTGAATCTCTGAATGTACTTGCGCAGGGGCTCTCCTTCCTTCTGGGCGAGCAGATGAAGGCACCGATAAACTGATGGCACAGACCAGCCCAAGAGGATATGGAGTTGTCCGGCAAGTGCATGAGCCAGGATCTGACATTGGGCTTGAGCACCAGCGGGAAGTAGTTGGCAAGGATCTTGTCATCTTGTCCCCCGGCAGCTTGCACCGCAATGGTGTAGATGCTGAGGAACTCTGATGGATGCGTCTTGCTGTCGTACTTCTCCGGTACGTCTGGCTTAAAGTTCTTTGTACTGGGCCACTGGACTTGCCGCAGCTCACGAGTGAACGCAGGACAACCTACCGCGTACGGCAGATCGCCTGGTTCCCCTGGCGCATGCATGTCAACAGAGGGCCCAGCGCGCTTGTCGGATTGACGTCGCGCTTCTCTTCGGCGCTCGATGCGGGTTCGAGCGTCTTCTTGTTGTCGATCATGAAGAACTTGGCGCTGATCGCGACGAGCTCGTGGATCCGACGATGCAGTGGAGTCGCTGTCGATGTGGATCCGGCGAGTCGGCGATCTTGGCCTTCGGGGCGGTGATTGCATGGTGGTTGCACCTCCGCCCATTTTGTCGCCACCGGCTCTCGTCCGGCGGTCCTGCCGCGGCGGCGACGCGCTCGGCCGCCATGGAGTGTCGCCGTTGGCCTAGCCGATGAGACTCTGAATGGTGGCTCTCCATTCGTCGATCTTGTCCGACGTCGGAGGGTAATCTAGGAGAAGTTGCGCTCGCGCCAAAGCTTCTGCTGGAGTGGTGGGTGGCAGTGGCGGACGGCGCGAGGAGCAGGACGTGCTCGAACTTGTAACTATGTTAGAAGGAGCAGTATCCCGTCCAGGCGACTGTGCTCCACTCGTGCCAGCACGCTGGCGTGCATGCTGGTCTTGAGCGCCCCGAGATCCACCAGCTTGGTCTTGGGCTATCATGCGTATGGCACTGCTAGTGCCATGACGCTGTTGATCTTGCGCCTCCTGAGAGTGGCGTGGAACATGTACAGTCGCCGAGGTTTGTGCAGCCTTGTTCTTGGACCTGGCGGCATCAGGAGCTTCCTCGTCGACGTCCTTTCTTCCGCTGGCGTCCATCCCACCACTCGTTTGCTCCAACGGTGGCGGAAGTGGCGTGGATGGAGCGGCTGCCGCCGAAGTCTTCTTCTTCGGTGGCATGTTGATGAAGGGAATAAGGATCTAGCTCGTGTGAACGCCGGCTCTGGTTCACACAATCTCGACACCCCCTACCTGGCGCGCCAAAGATGTTGGGGAAACTGATCCACGAACACCTATGGGGCCGGCGGACCGAGCCCCTTTCAGTTCAGCGGGGGGCGGAGATCGCACAAAGAGCAGATCGAGGCGAAGCACACGAGCAGTTTACCCAGCTTCGGAGCTCTCCCGAGAGATAACACTCCTACTGCTGCTTGTCTGGTTGTATTATCTGGTGTTCTTGCTCTCCAAAGCGAGAGTGTGATGTTCTCTGGGCTACGAATGAATCGAAGCCGACTGTCCGAACCTACGAGCCGAACCCCCTCTACGTTGCGCATGGGCCTCCTTTTATACGCTAAAGGGGTCACCGACAGGTGGCAACACAGAGGAGGGTAAAAACGTAAAAAGCAAGGTAGTTGATACAGTTGCTTGTACAGTGCACCCTACCTAACCCTGACGGCAGGGGACAAGGGCATTAAATGTCTGTCTGAGTCGCCCGAACAGTGCAGAAAAGGACCGTTAGGGGCGCCACCGTTTGCCACGATGGTGATCTTGTCAGCTTCGCATGCCACTGTGCACCGCTGGCTGCACAGCCTCCCGCCACGCACGCCCGGAGAGGCCCCCAGAGCGACACGTTGGTGGATGCGCTGGAGTGTGGACGCAGAGTGGCCGCCTGCCGCGGCAAGCGCCTTGCCGCTGTCGTTATCTTGTCGGGTCCAGAAGCTTGTCGCTCACCGGGCCTCGAGGTACCTTGGTTTGTCTTCCCGGCAAGCTCCTCTTGCCGGGGCCTTGTTGCCTTGCCGGAGCTCGTGGCGCGTCGCGACAAGTTCATTGAAGCGCCTTGGTTGGCCTTCCCGGCAAGCTCCTCTTGCCGGGGTCTTGTCTCCTTAGCTTAAATACTTTGTTCTTGGATGGCTCCAAGGGAACCTTGGGGGATCTTGGCGATCACCCGGCAAGCCTTTGCCGCGGGGTGCTGCAACTGCCCGTGCACAAGTTCGGGGTACTAGGGTAACCCTATTCTAGTACACCGACACTAGGTCGGCAAGAGTGGAACAAAACACCAGGCATAAGGCCGAGCCTTCCACCCTTTACCAAGTATATAGATGCATTAATTAAATAAGATATATAGTGATATCCCAACAAGTAAATAAATGTTCCAAACAAGGAACGGCCTCCAATCTTCACCTGCAACTAGCAACGCTATAAGAGGGGCCGAGCAAAGCGGTAACATAGCCAATCAACGGTTTGCTAGGACAAGGTGGGTTAGAGGCTTGGTTCAACAATATGGGAGGCATGACAAGCAAGTGGTAGGTATCGCAGCATAGGCATAGCAAAAGAGCGAGCATCTAGCAAGCAAAGATAGAAGTGATTTCGAGGGTATGATCATCTTGCTTGAAATCCCGCAAGGAAGAAGAACGAGTCCATGAAGAAGACAAACGGAACGTAGATGAACGGGTCCTCACAAACTCGACGTTAACGGAACCAACCCGAAGAAGCAACACCGGAAAAGAGCAAACAACAAAGTAAACAACCACCACATAATCATGGCATGATGCACAATCAAGTACGATGCATATCCGGTGTAATGAGGCATGGCATGGCAAAGTGCACAAACAATCCTACAAATTAAGTGGAGCTCATTATGCAACTCCGCTGCATAGTGAAGAAACACCACGTGACTTATTTAGTTCGGTCTTGTTTATGTACTCAACAATATTAAATGTTGTTAAGCAAGGCGAGAGGGTGAAGCAAAGCAAAACTACCTATCTAGTCAAGTTTAAATGTGGCCGGAAGCAACGAACAACAATTCCGGAAACTCCTCATGAGCATAAATTAGGTTTGGTACTGTTCTGCCCTAAACAATATTTTAGAGTTGTTAAACGTGCAAGATGATGCCACCATGTTAAACTAGGAAAAATTCTACCCCATTTACATATAAAGTTTATTAAAATCCGAGTTACGGTTAATTAGTTATGAAATAAATCATTTTAACACGGCATAGGAGCAAATTAATGCAAACAACATTTCTAACATTTCAAACATAGATGAAAGTTGGATATTATTAATCTACACAAAATTCTGAGCAAGTTTCATATATAATACATTTTAATCCGATGCACGATTAGTGAGTTTTTAAATGCATGAACCAGGGGGACTTTTCTGCAAAACTGGCAATCTCTGGATAAATAGGAAAAGCCCAGGCGCGGAAAAACATGATATGGGCCGAATCAAGCTGGCCCAACAGGAGGAAAAAAACAGAGGCGGGGTGCTAGGGGCGGCTCACCCATGGGCTCGGCCCAGGAAGGAGGGAGAGGCAGGCCGAACAAGGCCGGCTGGAGCTGGGCCGAAGGCGTGGCCCGCGAAGGGTCAACGGAGCCGGGGAGGGAGCGGCTGGATCGGGCTCCTCCCGATCCATGGCGGCGGCGGTGCTGGAAGACTCCGGCGGGGGCGCAGCAACGGCGGGGTGACCGGAGAGCGACGGGGCACGACGGAAATGGCACGGGGCTGCCGGATCTGGCCGGAGTTGGCCGAATCCGGGCGATGGTGAGGTGGAGATGGCGGATGCGGTGGCTGGCGATGGCCGACACGGCGACCGGCGATGGAGACAGGGAGGCGGCGAGAGGAGGCGGGCGGTGGCGCTGGGTGGCGATGGTCGTCGGCGGGGAGGCGCTAGGCGGCGGGGAGCAGCGGGCGAGCGGGATCGGTGGCGCGCGGCGACTGGGCCGGGCAGGTCCGCGATGGGCCCGGCAGGCCGGCGCGGTGGAGACGAGGCGCGAGACACATGGCGGCGCACGGTTGGACGAGGCGGCGGCGGAGCTGATGTGGCAAGCACTGATTAGCCGGGGTGAGGTGGAGGCTGGACCCGTCCGGCGGGCGCGGACATGTCCGGCGGCGGAGTGGGAAGAAGCTAGGGTTAGATCTGCGCGAGGATTTCGGAGGGAGACACATATTTATAGGTAGGGGGAGCTAGGAGAGTCCAAATGAGGTGCGGTTTTTGGCCACGCGATCGTGATCGAACGACCGAGATGATGGAGCAGAGTTAGGTGGGTTTTGAGCCCAATTGGAGGTGTGTTGGGCTGCAACACACACGAGGCCTTTTTGGTTCCTCTGTTAACCGTAGGAGTATCAAACGGAGTCCAAATGGTACGAAACTTGACAGGCGGTCTACTGGTAGTAAACCAAGGCCGCTTGGCAAGTCTCGGTCCAATCCGGAATGTTTAACCCCCACACAAGAAAGAAAAGGTAGAAATGACCACCGGAGGAGAACGGAACGCTGGATTGCAAAATGGACAACGGGGAAAATGCTCGTATGCAAGAGACGAATGCGTATGCAAATGAAATGCGCATGATGACATGATATGTAATGCATGACACGCAAGCAATGACAAGGCAACAACAGCGAATAACTGCACGACACCTGGCACATCGGTCTCGGGGCGTTACAACACTCCACCACTACGAGAGGATCTCGACCCGAGATCTAGAATAACACCGGAGGGAAAAACAGAAGAGAAAGAGGAGAGGTAAAGCTAAGTTGCTTCTCTGACAAACGAGTGAAACCAGAGAACCTTGCAAAGGTTGAACAAATTCGAGAAAAGAATGCAACAAAGGTGAACAATGTCGAAAACACTCCGTTAGAAAAGAGGGACAAAGAACATTGCGAAAAAACCTTGGGGTTGAAGGGCAAGATATATATTGAAAACACTCCGGTTAAAGAAGGGATCCAGGAAGACCAAATTCGGGCAGCACTCCGGTTGAAAAGAAAGAAATTGAATAAGAACATGGTTTGATGAGAAGATACTTGATGACATTACAAAACACTGCCTCCGGAACTATTGAATGAAAGGAACAAGGGGTAACAAAGATCTCATACAGCACTCCGGTAGAAAAGAGGTGCAAGGCTTGACAAGGCGAAAAGAACTTGAGTAAAAGGGCACAACACTCCGGTTAAATGGATAGGCAAAGGAAAGAACATGATCTCAAATGAAACGAGATGATGGTTGAAGAAAGCAACATCACAAGGCCTCCGGAACGAAAGAATGGAAAACTAGATGGTTGGAAAGAAAAAAAAACGGAGAAGATGAATGACAACTCTCGCAAATAAAATTGAAAGAGAAAGCTTACGAAGAAAAGGTTGAACGGAGTTTTTGGATTATCAACAATGAAAGCTTAAGCTTGATGTGGACTTATGGAAGACATCCCAAAATTATGAGGTGACAACCTGCCACTCACGGAAAAAGGATTGGATTGGAATGAACAAGGAGACGAGGAACTTATTTCACCGGGAGGATAAATGAAAACTTGGATCATTTATAAGCACCATAATAACAACAATCCTTAGGGAAGGCTTTAGATGAAATATAACCCAAGATAATTCAATGACGAGATTGATGGATTTAAAATACCTCATTCTTAATAATATGTGAATCATGAAACATGAACTCAAATTATCAAGAATGACATAATACCACCTCCGATAATATGGTAGAAAGAATTGCACTCCAGATAGCAAGAAGAAGAAAACTTGAGCTCCTTAGAAAACAATCTCGATGAAAAAATTGGAGAAGGAATTAATTCCTTGATGGACCATTATGTAGAACCTTCAAGAAGAACTCCGGTAACAAAAGGATGATCAAACAAAAGGAAAGGGAAGTTGAAAACACAAGGTGAAACCTTGTAATGATTTAGATGACTCTCTGTGGTGAAATAATTGAGAGAACTTGGAACTCCAGGAAAAGAATAGATAAAGCATCTCGAACCGAGAATTTGATATGATGAACCACTCCGGAAAAAGAATTAATCACTTGGATGGAACAAGAATAAGAATTATGTTATGCGTATCCTTCAACAATTTAATTGCTGACAAGCAACGAATTAGAAACAACTTATTCCCGTTGGAAGGATTTAGAGACATATGGCGCAAACTTGAGAAAGTCTTCAACGATCCACCGGTAGAATAGAAATAACAAATGGATCGATACAATAACAAAGGAAGAGAAATCTTGAACGAGCCACTGGTAAGAATTGAAAACGAACGAAGTAAAAGGGGTGAATCACCGGTAAGAATTGAAAATGGAATTGGAAAAAGGCACAAATCGCTGGGAAGAATTATAAAATGAACGAAGATGCTTGAGAGGATTTAGATACATGAGAACAAAGAGATCACGAACCGATTAAGGATCACTTGAACGAAGCACCGGTAAAATTGGAGAATGATAGTTGAAAGTTGAGAATGAATAAATCTTAGATGATGGGCTCCGGATGAACAAACTGAAAAGGCTTCTGAATTACTCCGGATGGTTGAAAAGAATATCTCACAATCGCAAATAATTATGAGAGGATGGCAACAAGATAGAATCGCGAATCTTGAGGAGAATGGAGCAAGATTGAGAGAAAAATCTTCTTCGGTCTACAAATCCCCGAGAATGATGACGGGAAACACCACCAAGAATTATTGAGTACTCCGGAATTAAAATTGGAAAGGTTGAACCAACGATGAAAATAATTTGAAAGATCTTGGAGAAATACATTTGACTGATGATAATTCATCCTTACGTCAAACTTTATAAGATTTGAGAAAAACTCCGGAAAGATTAGAAGAGTCAGGTAAGATCCTGGAAAAAAAACCCTGTGGGTTAGGGCCCACTCAAAAGAAACACTATTGAAATGATTTAAAAGAGAGGTTGCACTGGTTGAATTAAATGACTTGAATGAGATAACAACCTCGAAAGATCTTGAACAAAAGCAGAGTGGAAAACATGAATCTTCGAAAATATCTTGAGCACTCTGGAATAATTGAATAGCGAGAAGTGAATGATTAAGAATTGCATCGGCATGAGAAATCATTAGAAACGAGGGAAAATGGATATGATCAACACCAACAACTTGAATTGGTTCCACCGGAGAAGAAGACGAGTGATGAGAGACGAACTTGAAGCTTCGTTCGAATCTTCATGAGAACCACCGGATAAAAGCATTGACGGAAAAGAATGGAGAGATTTCCCATCAATAAAAAGGATACTTGATTGAGATATATGAGTCCTCGGAGAAAAGCAAGGGAGGGAGGGCGGGAAAAACAAACGCAACTTGGAGACGGATGAAACAAACACCGTTGAGAAGAACTGATACTTGATCTTGCGGTTGTTGAAATGATCGGATCCACTTGAAGAGAAACACACCGGTAGAAAAGGATTAACATGACAAACTCGATGATCGAGAAGGACTTGTATTCACATCGGAGTATGAGAACACCATTTGGGGAAGGTATGGAATCAACATTTGTCTTTGAAGCAACTCGAATACCATAACTCAAAACAAAAACAAAGAATTGGCTCGCAGAATAAGCCAGAACAAACATATGATAGAGATTTCGTCCGAAGTTTTCGTGGTGGGGCCTACACGGGCTCGATCGTACAACACCATCATGTACAAGGCAGTGCACATGACATACGAAGCGTCCCCGAGTCGGCATAGCCAAGGACTCTTTAAGACACAACGAGACCACTGTAAAACCGACCGTGAATAGGCGGACCACTAGACGTTGAACCCCAATTTCATATCATACATCCGTCGGAAAGATATCCTAAGAGCTACCTAAATTCCCACCTATGAAACTCCCAAAATTTTCCGGTTATGCAATCAGGTGTTGGGGTTACAGGGGAAGCATAATATCTCACCCAAACTAGCAAATCCTACATCCAGCTGTATCCATCCTTCAACACATAACCAAGAAACCTTCGGAAATCATCTACCTCAACCTTCGAAAAGCATCCGTTATACAAGTTATGGCGATACTCCCGAACTCCCGCCCCAGTACTGGGTGGCGTCGAGGTTATCTCACCAACGAACTGCATAAAATAGATTTTCGATGTCGGCGTACTAAACTCAGGT
This sequence comes from Triticum aestivum, assembly GCF_018294505.1. NCBI lineage: Eukaryota > Viridiplantae > Streptophyta > Magnoliopsida > Poales > Poaceae > Triticum > Triticum aestivum. Next base: position 299,945,350 of record NC_057803.1, on the reverse strand, counting down.
ATTCCAGAACTGCAACGATAAAATTAAGATGACAACACCTTAGAGCTCAACTCCCCGGGACACTTCCACTAAACCCTTGACAGGAGGCACCAAGACAATGTTCTCATCATAAAACCATCGGAACGATTCCAAGATACCCGCGTGATCCTAAAAAAATTAGTGAAATTTGAGAAGAGAAGAGTCAAAACTCTACGTCAGGATGCCTTACCAGAGTGATGAGGAGACTGGGAATTAAAAAGAATTCCTAAACTCTCCAATATATAATTCCTAATTGACTCAAAACATTTTTCTAGACACAACTCGGCCGCTAATAACGATCAAGCAATGGGGCTCCTAAGGTCGGGGAAGGCTCTGATACCAACTTGTAACACCCTCGATGCGACTATATCTCCCACGTGTCGAGGCATGACTTAGAGGCATAATCGCATTGAAGGCATATGTCGCAAGTGAGGTAATCTTCACACAACGCATGTAATACAATAAGGGAAAGAGGTACATAGTTGGCTTACAATCGCCACTTCACCCAATTACATGAATAAAGCATTACATCAACCAGATACAATCAAGGTCCGACTACGGAACCAAAATAAAAGAAGAACCCCAAATGCGACAAAGGTCCCTGATCGACCCCAACTGGGCTCCACTACTGATCAACTAGAACGAAAACAACACAAAGGACAAGATCGTCATCGAGCTCCTCCTGAGCTTGGTAGCGTCATCTGCACGGACTCATCGGCACCTGCAAGCTGGTTTTGGAAGTATCTGTGAGCCATGGGGACTCAGCAATCTCGCACCCTCGCGATCAAGACTATTTAAGCTCAAAGGTAAGGCAAGATATGAGGTGGAGCTGCAGCAAGCGACTAGCATATATGGTGGCTAAACATACGCAGATGAGAGCGAGAAGAGAAGGCAAAGCACGGTCGATAAAAGTATGATCAAGAAGTGATCCTAGACTACCCACGTCAAGCATAACTCCAACACCGTGTTCACTTCCCGGACTCCGCCGGAAAGAGACCATCACGGTTACGCACGCGGTTGATTCATTTTAATTAAGGTCAAGTTCAGGTTTTCTACAACCGGACGTTAACAAATTCCCATCTGCCCATAACCGCGGGCACGGCTTTCGAAAGTTCAAATCCCTGCAGGGGTTCCCAACTTAGCCCATCACAAGCTCTCACGGTCAACGAAGGAATAGACCTCCTCCCGAGACATTCCGATCAGACTCGGTATCCCGGTACTCCAAGACATCCTCGACAATGGTAAAACAAGTCCAGCAAGACCACCCGATGCGCCGACATCCCGATAGGAGCTGCACATATCTCGTTCTCAGGGCACACCGGATAAGCTAAGCGTACGGGAGCCAACGTAACCCAAGTTGCCAAGGGACGTCCCCGCACGGTGCTCTGGGTTGGACCAACACTTAGACAAGCACTGGCCCGGGGGGGTGGTTAAAATAAAGATTACCCTTGGGCGCGCGACCCCCAAGGGAAAAGAAAAGGCTGGGTGGGAAATGGTAAAACCAAGGTTGGGCCTTGCCGGAGGAGTTTTATTCAAGGCGAACTATCAAGGGGTTCCCATTATAACCCAACCGTGTAAGGAACGCAAAATCCGGGAACATAACACCGATATGACGGAAACTAGGGCGGCAAGAGTGGAACAAAACACCAGGCATAAGGCCGGGCCTTCCACCCTTTACCAAGTATATAGATGCATTAATTAAATAAGATATATAGTGATATCCCAACAAGTAAATAAATGTTCCAAACAAGGAACGGCCTCCAATCTTCACCTGCAACTAGCAACGCTATAAGAGGGGCTGAGCAAAGCGGTAACATAGCCAATCAACGGTTTGCTAGGACAAGGTGGGTTAGAGGCTTGGTTCAACAATATGGGAGGCATGACAAGCAAGTGGTAGGTATGGTAGCATAGGCATAGCAAAAGAGCGAGCATCTAGCAAGCAAAGATAGAAGTGATTTCGAGGGTATGATCATCTTGCCTGAAATCCCGCAAGGAAGAAGAACGAGTCCATGAAGAAGACAAACGGAACGTAGACGAACGGGTCCTCACAAACTCGACGTTAACGGAACCAACCCAAAGAAGCAACACCGGAAAAGAGCAAACAACAAAGTAAACAACCACCACATAATCATGGCATGATGCACAATCAAGTATGATGCATGTCCGGTTGAATGAGGCATGGCATGGCAAAGTGCAAAACAATCCTACAAATTAAGTGGAGCTCATTATGCAACTCCGCTGCATAGTGAAGAAACACCACATGACTTATTTAGTTCGGTCTTGTTTATGTACTCAACAATATTAAATATTGTTAAGCAAGGCGAGAGGGTGAAGCAAAGCAAAACTACCTATCTAGTCAAGTTTAAATGAGGCCGGAAGCACCGAACAACAATTCCGGAAACTCCTCATGAGCATAAATTAGGTTTGGTACTGTTCTGCCCTAAACAATATTTTAGAGTTGTTAAACGTGCAAGATGATGCCACCATGTTAAACTAGGCAAAATTCTACCCCATTTACATATAAAGTTTATTAAAATCCGAGTTACGGTTAATTAGTTATGAAATAAATCATTTTAACATGGCATAGGAGCAAATTAATGCAAACAACATTTCTAACATTTCAAACATAGATGAAAGTTGGATATTATTAATCTACACAAAATTCTGAGCAAGTTTCATATATAATACATTTTAATCCGATGCACGATTAGTGAGTTTTTAAATGCATGAACCAGGGGGACTTTTCTGCAAAACTGGCAATCTCTGGATAAATAGGAAAATCCCAGGCGCGGAAAAACATGATATGGGCCGAATCAAGCTGGCCCAACAGGAGGAAAAAAACAGAGGCGGGGCGCTGGGGGCGGCTCACCCATGGGCTCGGCCTAGGAAGGAGGGAGAGGTAGGCCGAACGAGGCCGGCTGGAGCTGGGCCGAAGGCGGGCCCGCGAAGGGTCAACGGAGCCGGGGAGGGAGCGGCTGGATCGGGCTCCTCCCGATCCATGGCGGCGGCGGCGCTGGAAGACTCCGGCGGGGGCGTAGCAACGGCGGGGTGACCGGAGAGCGACGGGGCACGACGGAAATGGCACGTGGCTGCCGGATCTGGCCGGAGTTGGCCGAATCCGGCGATGGTGAGGTGGAGATGGCGGATGCAGTGGCTGGCGATGGCGGACGCGGCGACCGGCGATGGAGACAGCGAGGCGGAGAGAGGAGGCGGGCGGTGGCACTGGGTGGCGATGGTCATCGGCGGGGAGGCGCTAGGCGGCGGGGAGCAGCGGGCGAGCGGGATCGGCGGCGCGGG